>NC_138769.1:573659812-573772312 GCF_965119305.1 Pelophylax lessonae
TGGCGAGATATACCAATACTTACCCTAGCTCGAGGTTGTCTTCAGAAAAAGCCTCTTCCATCCGTGACAAATTAGTGTCCTCGCACTATAATCCAGAAAAAACGTGTCGGCAAAATCCTTGTGGAATCTATAATGTAACAAATGTGACTTTTGTCCCTGGATTAGGCAGGGCCAGCATTTTCTCTTACCCAATGGTGACACGTTTGTTCCAAAGTTTTTTGCAAATTGCTCAACACAGGGGTGGTCTATCTGGCGTCTTGCCGATGTGGAGTGTTCTACATCGGCAAGACCATCAGAATGCTCAAACAAAGAATTAACGATCACATATATTATTCAGGAAAGGGTAAAATGATCACCCCAATTAGTCGGCATATTGATCTTTACCATAAATATGACACATCCTGTATATCCTTTATCGTGTTAGAAACCATACCCCCAGACCCCAGAGGGGTAACTGGGATAAAAGAATATTACAAAGAGAAGTTCTTTGGATAGAGCGTTTAAACGCAACATCACCACCGGGCCTAAATGAAGTTTTATCATATAGACCCTTCCTGTAAATAGTCCTATCAGGGATTGTCCTTTTCAATGCAAACCTAGATCATGTTCCAGGATTTTACAAAACCTCCCCCCCCCCCTCCCCCCATTACCACGAAACCCCCTTTTTTTTCAACCCCCCCCCCCTCTTTTTTTCTTTCCCCCAAAATTTTCCCCCCCCCCCCCCCCCCCCCTGATCACTATACACTTCATTCCTATCAGACTAGGCTCTTTCTTTCTTTTCCTTTTGCTATTTGTGTTTGTTAGTACATCCATGTCTCTATTTCTGTGCAACACATATAATTGTCATGTTGGCAATATGTTTTTAATAGTTTCTTTTTTCTCTATTTTAGGTTTTTTGTTACATCTGCCTATGATGCCGATGCCTTTGTCTGTGGAGAGAGCCATGATCGGCGTTGTCCCCTTTTACAGTGCCTGGAGGTGCGGCTGGTAGCGCCGTCACCTCACAGGAGCTTTGCTTCCCCCTCCCGTTGCCGTTGTCAGGATCTCCCTCCATGGCTGTTTTCATCTAGCACGGCCCGGAGGTCGGGTTCAGCCCGGGACTGTGAGTGGGCGGTTTTCCGCCCCTCCCTATCACCGTAGTCTTTCTGGTAGTGGGCGGCGCGTTCCGAGAGGCTGACATCGTTCTCGCTTCTCGGACCCGCCCTTACTGCACCGCACCATGGGATTGGATTATTCCATCAATATCCGCCCTATCCGGAGCAGGGGGCGGATTCTATGCCGGGCTGTGCTGACGTCACACGCCAATCCGGCGTGCTGACTCTCACAGTCGGGGGCTATTTAGCCCAGACCGAAGGGAGCCTTCGGTCTGGAGCTTTCGTGGGAGGTCACGGCCGTCCAGCCGGCATCATATTTCTTACCTTTTGATATCTTCAGGTTAGTACTCTGCACCCTGAATGGCATGGCGCCAATATCTGCTTCTCTAAAATAATGTCCTTATACCCTCTCTATATTGTCTATTGGATTCACAGGAGACTGTGTCTAACCAATTAGTAGAGGCTGCCTGCCCGACAGCAAAAGTTTTTTGCTACAGACTATTTTTTGGACATCTCCCGGATGGTTTGACCCACCATACTAAGGTATATACTATGCATATTTATCTGCATGATGCTAATAGAGGCTTAGTATTATTATTATTAAGCGTTCTGTAATGGCGAAATTTTCTTTCAAACTACATCCTTATACCCCATATTATGTTTATCTGGGTCTATAGGATGTTCGGTATCATCATCTAGTAGAAGCCGTCTGCCCCCTAGCAAGCCTTTTTTCACAGGCTTTTTGGTTCTTTCCGGATGGTTTGAGCCATTACTATATACATCAAGGTTGGTTCCCGTTCACATTTTTATCTGGGTGCTCTTTCTATCTGTTTCCTATCAATTCTAATATCCCCTGTCTCTGCTTACAGGGAATACAGAATTACCCTCCTGGCATTCAGTTTTCTAATGTCTATTTGTACTACGACAGTCAGCTATACTTTCCGTGACCTCACCTCTATTAATACCATTATTTTCTAAGTATTAATGGGTAAGAGATCTAATATTGAAACTTTCAGTAACATATATTTATTGTATGATACTCTTTCTATTTTTGCTCATTATATGTATATATATTTTCTCTTATTAGATTAAGGATTGTTATCCTAAATATCCCCCCACCTCCTATCCTGACACACCCCCTTCTCTTCCTTGGGGTGGGTCTTCTGGCACGTAATTTTGGATCTTCGCCCTCGTGTCTGCTCCATGACCATAGGCATCGGCATCCTTGCAATAGAGAACAGTGTTTCCATACACTGTGCTATTAACATTGCTACTCTGGTAAGATAACAATAAAAACATGGCTAAACTCAATCAGATGGGTTATGCTATTGATAATATTGATGTGATATTGATATATTTTTTATGTTCTGTTCTCCTTCCATGGGTCCCAGGAAGGTACACACACATGTACATTTATATATATCCTGATATGTATAAATCCTAAATGCTTCTTTTTTATATATTTTTGTAGAACTGTTTCAGCCCCTATTTAAACTCCCGAAGAAGCGCCAACAGCGCGAAACATGTAGAGTTTGTCCGTGACTGGAATACAGTATTCAATACCGAGCCCCTTCATCCTCACCGCCGATGGATTCGCTTAAAGAGCTTTAATTCTTTACATTAGAAATAGCCAGAGGGCCATTCTAGCATCTTTAATCTATACAAGCTAAAGTATGGTAATCCTTGTCCACAAGGCGGTGATAGAGGTTTCGGCAATTTGGAATATATGTGCCTTTTGAATTGTATGTTTTATATTTGATTTTTGTTCATGTCTCTTTGTTTTACACTTGTGGTGACACATACACTATATATACATGTTTTTTAATTACTTCAAAATAAAATATTCTTTTTTATGACATTAGTGTCCGAGTGTTAGTGCCAATAAAGTGCATATACAGATGTGAAAAAATCGATATAAGCAAAATTAAAGTGTCCTCTGTGCTCCAGAAACTATAGCAATCTGGGTGAAATACAGTCCAAAATGGTTAAGTAAGTGTTCAAGTGGGGGGGTTCCACAGGTGATACTCCTTCACCTAACACCGTGCTTAAGGTGGTGGGGTGCTTCTCCTAAACCCCTCTAAGTGTCCTAGCAGCTCACCTCAAGGACTAAGGGTAAAGGCCTTATAATTTATCCAAGGGGCTCCTCTCCAATCCTGTTCCGTGTCCCACTAGGGCCTGATGTCTGGGCTGCTGCCGGTGGGTTGACTCCCTACTTCATCTCCAGGTTCCCAGCGGTCCCAATGGATTTCAAAACAAAGGCTCGAAATAGTGCAAGTATGTCATGGATAAGGGGTGCTTTATTTAGATAAGATTAAAAAAACTCACATTTGTTGAGAAAGACAAGCGCATATAATAAAATCGGAGTGGGATCGCGGTCCTCACTTCCGCAGTGTGCGTCACTTCCGGTCCGAACGTCCCTACGCGTTACGCCACTTCCGCATCACGTGGGGGCATGCTGTGGAACCCCTGAAGAAACAACGTGATGCGGAAGTGGCGTAACGCGTAGGGACGTTCGGACCGGAAGTGACGCACACTGCGGAAGTGAGGACCGCGATCCCACTCCGATTTTATTATATGCGCTTGTCTTTCTCAACAAATGTGAGTTTTTTTAATCTTATCTAAATAAAGCACCCCTTATCCATGACATACCTGCACTATTTTGAGCCTTTGTTTTGAGATCCATTGGGACCGCTGGGAACCTGGAGATGAAGTAGGGAGTCAACCCACCCGCAGCAGCCCAGACATCAGGCCCTAGTGGGACACGGAACAGGATTGGAGAGGAGCCCCTTGGATAAATTATAAGGCCTTTACCCTTAGTCCTTGAGGTGAGCTGCTAGGACACTTAGAGGAGTTTAGGAGAAGCACCCCACCACCTTAAGCACGGTGTTAGGTGAAGGAGTATCACCTCTGGAACCCCCCCACTTGAACACTTACTTAACCATTTTGGACTGTATTTCACCCAGATTGCTATAGTTTTCTGGAGCACAGAGGACACTTTAATTTTGCTTATATCGATTTTTTCACATCTGTATATGCACCTGAGCACTTTACCTGTCACTATTGTATTATCAGCACTATAAGTGGTTTTTATATTCTCTTATCTATTTAATTTTAGATTGTCCTGTCAGTAATTTTAGCACTGTGATATTATTTATTGAAGTACGGAGCAATTTTTCACTTTATATATATAGCACCTTTTTGTGTAAACCACCCACACACGTTGTAGTTCCCTCCATCTACTTTGACAGGCATTTATACTGAGCACAGTTCACGCACAACCAACCCAGAAGCGCAGTACCCCCCACCTATATTTGAATAAAAATATGTGTTACAATCTTGCGGCTTTCAGGGGGGAACTCTGCAAATACCCAAATTAAGTGTTCGCCAGTGCTGGGGAGGGCGGAGTGAGAATCCCCGTTATATCGGATATTAAACGGAATATTGTATTCCAAAAGACCACAGGATATGCATAAGGTGACCTACTTTTCTACATCCTCTCCAGCACAAGGGAGACTGGGACATAAATCCTATAAGGAGTCAAATACCATCTGAGGGCTATCTTCTGGGACAGCTCCCAGTAGTTGGTGCACTTAGATGCTTGAGATATAGATTTAAAGGCGTATTGCCATTGATTATCAGTAAATGTAGTGCCCAGCTCCTCTTCCCATTTGAAATATGGAGTGGATTTGTGAAATTTGAGTTTGCTCTGTAGAATATTGTAAAACAAGGATGTACCTTTGTTAGGTGGTTTGGGATCACTGAAAAATGACCATCCTCGTTTGGTGACCCTTATTATCGGGGATACAAGTGATTTGAGAAAGTGAGACACTTGGAGGTATACAGTGGCGGCTGGTGCTCAAAATTTTTTTTGGGGGGGGGGGGGCGCAAACAGAAAAATGAGTGACCAGCATGCCCCCAATCAATGCAGAGTGCCACAGCGTGCCCCTAATCAATGCAGAGTGCCACAGCATGCCCCCAATCAATGCAGAGCGCCATAGCATGCCCCCAATCAATGCAGAGCGCCACAGCATGCCCCCAATCAATGCAGAATGCCACAGCATGCCCCCAATCAATGTAAAGCGCCACAGCGTGCCCCCACTCCCAATCAATGCAGAGTGCCACAGCATGCCCCCATCAATGCAGAGTGCCACAGCATGCCCCCATCAATGCAGAATGCCACAGCGTGCCCCCATCAATGCAGAATGCCACAGCATGCCCCCATCAATGCAGAGTGCCACAGCGTGCCCCCCAATCAATGCAGAGTGCCACAGCGTGCCCCCAGTTGGTGCACTTAGATGCTTGAGATATAGATTTAAAGGCGTATTGCCATTGTTTATCAGTAAATGTAGTGCCCAGCTCCTCTTCCCATTTGAAATATGGAGTGGATTTGTGAAATTTGAGTTTGCTCTGTAGAATATTGTAAAACAAGGATGTACCTTTGGTAGGTGGTTTGGGATCACTGAAAAATGACCATCCTCGTTTGGTGACCCTTATTATCGGGGATACAAGTGATTTGAGAAAGTGAGACACTTGGAGGTATACAGTGGCGGCTGGTGCTCAAAATCGCCTCTATTTGCTGTGGATCCCCGGCTATCTGGTGGAGCTACTCGCTCAAGCTTCCATCCGGACATGCGGTAGCCACACCTCCATTAGCTCTAACATCGGTTGCAAGAAGTGGTTGTACCGGGATGATGCCTGCAGCTAGAGGCATCATCCCGGTACCATTTTTTTGAGGCGGCAGTTGGCTTCCAGGCGCTAACGGCCGATGCGGCTTGGGAGCCACTCAATCGTTACCCCAGCGACTCCCACGGCTCTGCCCGGGTCTCCCGGTGGCACGTCCACCAGCTAGTTGGAGTCCCGATCAAAGCCGGAATCAGCTTTGATCGGGTCTCCGATTATGTAACCCAGGAGCAGCGTCCATGACGTCACGTCCGGGTTACTTGGCGGCTAAAGGTGCCGAATTTAAAAAGTGACAGTATTCAAAAATGCAATTGAATACAGTCAAGTGCAGTGAAGGGGTCTAAGGTCTTTTAGACCCCCCGATCCCTCCATAAAGAGTACCTGTCACTGCCTATTGCTGTCACAAGGGATGTTTACATTGCTTGTGACAGCAATAAAAGTGATCAGATTTTATTCTTTTTTTAAAAAACCTGTGCTAAAATTTAAAAAAAAAATATTAATAAATAGGGAAAAAAAATATTTTTTAAGCAACCCTGTCGCCGTGAGCTCGCGCACGAAAGAAAACGTATAGGGAAGACGCGCCCGAAAATTAAAGCGCTGTTCAAAACACACATGTGAGGTATCCCCGCAATTGCCAGAGCAAGATCAATAATTTAAAAAAAGAGCTACTCTGTAACTCTAATCTGGTGACCATTAAAAAATTTTAAAGCATCACCTATGGAGATTTTTATTGACCGTAGTTTGTCGCCATTCCTCAGGTGTGCGCAATTGTAAACTATAACATGTTAGGTATCTATTTACTCGGGGAGAAATCATCGTTCACAATATACAAAAAAAATGGGCTAACTTTACTGTTTCGTTTTTTTAAATGCAGTGAAATTAATTTTTTCCAAAAGAAAATGGCGTTTAAAAGACCGCTGCACAAATACCGTGTAATAAAAGATATTGAAATGACCGCCATTTTATTTTCCAGAGTCATCGCTAAAAAAAAATATATATATATATATATATATATATTTATATATATATATATATATATATATAATGTTTGGGGGTTCTAAGTAATTTTCTAGCAAATAATACTGATTTTAACAACAACATGTGTCAGAAATGGGCTCGGTCCTTAAGTGGTTAAATGTGTTTTTGAAAAGCAAACCATGAGAGTACCTGAATTTGAGCTGGAGTGTGGGAGATAAAATTATTACAGGGAGCCAAACAGTTCATGTGCTGACACTGAACATGCTGACAGGAAGAGAAATCAGAGTGACAGTTAGATGAGCCCATCAGAGTGACAGTTAGATGCTTCTGCTTTTACTGTCCAGGCAAAGTCTGGAGTGGGTTAAGGATGGCCAGGGATCAGAGGAAGTGGGTATAACACAGGATGGAGGGCAGGAAATAAAACCATAATAGTAAATAGAAACATAAACCTATCAAACCAACATCTCATATTATATTTCTCTTTATGTTTGCTGTCATTTTGCAGGTTAGTGTAAACATCTACAGCCTCTGAACAGGTAAGGGAGACCTATCTATTTGCAATGGCCCTCCGGGGGTGAGAGCTACATAATACATAGTTGCCAATGAAAAAAAATTCCAGGAACACTTTGCAGCACAGCTATCAATTACTTACCACACCTACATCCCCTAAGCCCCACCCACTCTGCATAATTAATCTCCACCTACTTATCATCAGATTTTAGGGTCTACTCAATAAAGAGAGAATTACAGGAAATTGAAAAGGGAATTTCAAACTTAAGGCCAAAGTAGGAGAAATAATTCTCCCATTCAGCTGCACTACTTCTTCCTGAAGTTTAAAATTCTCATCACAATTCCCTGCAATTCTAAAGTGTCAAATGTGCTCAGGTGTGATCATACAAAAAATTTAATATGTAAATATAAATAAAGTGCAAGGTTTAAATAAGTACAATAAAACCTAATTATACTATCTGGTATAATTAGGTTTTAATGGTGCATTATGTAACTGCGCATGCGCCCGCCCAGCCGAGCTTGTACGAGCTTTCCCGAGCCTGGCAGATGTTGGAACGGCACATGCGCATTTACGATGTCGGCCCGCAACCATTTTTTTTCACGGTTGACTGTAACAAGCAAATAACGGGCGCTTGCCGGGACAATGTATATTACCCGGGACAGGCTCCTATTTGCCGGGACTGTTGGCAAGTATGCATAATATATTGTAGTAAAGCAAAAGGTTAGCAGAGCTATGGCAGAAGAGTTTACTCCTTTCTAAGATCAGCTCACATTAGCTGCAGTCAGAAGTGAACCTTTTGACTCAAGGCTGGTCATACACACTTAAGCCCCGTACACACGCTACAAATTTCCCCCGACCGATTATCCGTCTTTTGTCGAGAGTGCGAGTCCGTGATGTTGGAATGTGTTCTAGACTGCAAGAATTTTGTCGTCCGACAAAAGATGACGTAGCTACGTCCAACGCTACAAAAGAGGAAGGGAGTTTGTGGCCGTGACCCTTCTGGGCATCTTGCGCTGATTTCGGTAGCATTTGTTTGGTAAACGACATTTCGCTATATTCTGAGACATCGTTCAAGGACCAATTATGATGACCGAGGATGCTACTCTTGCTGTTGTTGGGCTGGGAGTAATTGCTCTAAGCAGAGTTCTTGGCAAGAAAAAGAAAAAGAGGACCTCCTGGTCCAAAAATTGGTTGCTCAACCGTGAGCAATTTTCACACATGTCCTTGCTGCGGGAGCTACAGGAAAATAATCCTGATGATTTCAGGAATTATTTGAGGATGACGGATCCATGTTTTATCCGTCTTCTTGCCTTGGTGTCCCCCTATATTCGGAAGCAGGATACATGTATGCGGGTTGCAATTACTCCTGAGCAAAGGCTAATTGCAACATTGAGATATCTTGCAACAGGGAGAAGCCTGCAGGATCTCAAGTTTACCACAGGTATCTCCCCCCAAGCTCTTGGGGTCATCATCCCTGAGCCCCCGTTCACATAGAGGCGACGCTACTCGGAGGTCGCGGTGCGAGCAGCGGGCCGCTACCTCGGAGCAGCCGCCACGGACTTCATAACATTGAAGTCTATGGCGGTCGCCTCCGGGTCGCCCCAAAGAAGCTCCGGACCCTTTTTCTAGGTCGGAGCTACTTGTGTCACTCCTATTAGAACGGGTCCGCAGCTTCCCTATGGGAGGCGACCTGCGGCGACCTGTGAGGCGACCAGGTCGCCTCACAGGTCGCCCTAGTGTGAACCGGCAATGAGACCTGCTCTGCTATACTTAAAGTCTTGCAAAAGGACTATATCAAGGTATGTTTATTGTTTTTAAATTACATTCTATGTGTTTGTCATGTCAACATAATTTAATTTATTTTATATGTACATCAAAATACATATTTCATTATTTTGTAACTGCCCTTTGGCCTCATGCACATTGTTCTAATGCTCTTTTTCTTTTTAGGCATTTTTACAATTAGCCAGTAACCATCCCAGCATCCTCTCCTATGTGTCCACCAACGCACAGCCTGTTAACAGTATATTTTATCTGTGTCATTTTCTGACGTTCCCAGAATCCATTATCCCTTTTTATTCTGTATGTTTTTTTTCTGCTTTAAAATTGTTCAGTGTGCACAAGGCCTTAATAATGTTTAAAAGCATACTTCTGGGGGGTGTGGCGACCGCCGGCGAACATGGCCGCATAGTCTCAGAGCTCCGCTCGGGGATAAATCAACACATATCAAGCCTCCCAGCTCCCACCTGACTCCCCGCACCTCGCCCGCCGGACTCCGTACACAGACCGCCGTTCCGGGCTATTAGGAGACGCCGCCTCGTTCCCCCGCCGGTTCATAAGCTTTCAGCCTTCTTTCCCCCCATGCAGCGTGTGCTCAGTCAAGATGGCTCCAACCATCGGCTCCGCATCCTCATCCATCCTCATCCATCCGTGGCGGGATCCACAGGCAAGTCCTCAGCCTTCCTCTTCCTCCCCCTACTCTGAGCCCTCTTCTCCCACATCTAGAAGCCCGGTCAAATCTAGGCCGCGGATCGAGCATCCCCACCATGAGGCCTACTCATCCCCCATGGACACTATTGTGGCCCCCTCACCAGACCCCTTTCAGGACTTTCCCTCCTCTGACCAACCACTCTCTGTAGCCCTTATGAAGGACATGCTCCGAACCCTGAGAACATCTATTCACCTGGACATGCAATCCTGCATCAGGGAATGCAAAACAGACAAGGGTTAACCAGGTTGAAATACAAATGGGTGACTTTACTTCCTCCTTCAACTCTTTAGTGGACTCTCATTCCGCACACCATGCGGTTATTTCCTCCATGCAAGCAAAAATAGCAGATCTAGAGGATAGATCACGCAGGAATAACCTAAAGATCTGTGGAATTCCTGAGACCATCCTGCCGCAACAACTCCCCCACTTTGCTAAAGACCTTTTCCTTTCCTTGCAGTGCTACCATCCCTCGCCACTGCGGATCTCACAATTGACAGGATTCATAGAGTCCCCAAACCCTCTTTTTTGCCCTCTGAAACCCCCCGCGATGTATTATTACGCATCCACTTTTTTCAAGTGAAGGAAAATCTCCTTTCTGCCTTCCGCCAACGTAGAGATCTACCCCCCCCCCCCCCCACAAGCTGCAAACCTCCAGGTTTTACTCGATCTTTCCCAATACACCCTCCAGAGATGCAACAATCTCTCCTCCATTATGAAGGCTTTACATAACCATAAACTCATTTTTTTCTGGAAATACCCAGCCAAACTGGAAATATCCCACAACGGTTCCAAACATCACGTTTCCTCCTTGGAAGAAGGAATCCGCCTTCTCCGATCCTAGAATATCCTCCCAGAAGAACAAGATAGGTACAGAAAAGCTGCTCCTTCTCCTCCTACTCACCTCAGCCAGGAATGGCACACGGTCTCCCACAAGAAGTCCTCCAAGAAGAACAAGGGAGATAGGGATGACTTGTTCCTCACCTCCTCAACTTACAACCCCTGAGTGTGCTGCGGGTACTCCTTGATGTACCTGTTACCCCCCCACTCTTTGCAGTGTTCACTGCCCTGGCCCTAGTCAGGCCGCTTTTTTACCTTTTTTTTGTTCTCTTTTTGTTTTTTGTAATCTACATGGTCTCCACAGCTCATACGGTCAAGCTCTTTTCTACCCCACACGTCAAGTTTTGTGTACACTCATCGTTCTACCAGCTCCATGGATAAATTTTATCTTCAATTTCTGGCTTGCAACGCAGACCACCACCATCACTTTTTGACATGCCTCCTGAACACACGCAGTCATGCCTCTGTCCTACTCCCATCTGCTCTTCGGATTATCCACCTTGTTTTCCCGTGCCTCTCCCTACCTCGGCTGAACTCTGACTCCCTCCTTCTCCTCCAGCCATGGGTATTAAGGTAGTCTCAATTAATGCTCGAGGTCTTAACCACCCAGCGAAGAGGAGATCCCTTTGGCAAGAAACACTCCATTTAAAAGCGGACGTTATAACAGCTCAGGAAACTCACTTCAATCTCCGAACTGTTCCCATCCGGCTTTTCCTCGCATCTTCCAAGCATCTGCCGGCGAAAAGAGGGGTCCCGATTGCCGTCCGTGATACCGTCACGTTCTCTCTCATTGACTCCACAATTGATCCCGATGGTCGGTATATTATTTTAAAATGTATTATCAATAATCTGCCTCTTACCCTAGTGTCTGTTTATGCACCCAATGTTGGACAGAAAAAATTTCTCCGTAAACTGCTTAGGAAGGTTTCCCTTTCCAGATATGGCAATCTAATGGTGTGTGGCGATCTCAATGCGCCGGTTAATCCAGGCCTTGACACATCCTCCTCTAACAGCAGGAGATCCCTCTCCCTGGCAGACCTGCTTGAGACAGAGGATTTGTATGATGCCTGGCGTTGTTTGAATGCTACTGATAGATCTTATACGTATTACTCCCCGTGTCACAACTCCTACTCTCGCCTAGATTTCTTTTTGGTAGATAAAATCTTACTGCAAAGAATCTCCGATGCCTCTATCCACAACATTGTGTGGTCGGATCATGCCCTTTGGCAAGAAACACTCCATTTAAAAGCGGACGTTATAACAGCTCAGGAAACCCACTTCAATCTCCGAACTGTTCCCATCCGGCTTATCCTCGCATCTTCCAAGCATCTGCCGGCGAAAAGAAAAGAGGGGTCCTGATTGCCGTCCGTGATACCGTCACGTTCTCCCTCACGGACTCCACAATTGATCCCGATAGTCGGTATATTATTTTAAAATGTATTATCAATAATCTGCCTCTTACCCTAGTGTCCGTTTATGCACCCAATGTTGGACAGAAAAAATTTCTCCGTAAACTGCTTAGGAAGGTTTCCCTTTCCAGATATGGCAATCTAATGGTGTGTGGCGATCTCAATGCGCCGGTTAATCCAGGCCTCGACACATCCTCTTCTAACAGCAGGAGATCCCTCTCCCTGGCAGACCTGCTTGAGACAGAGGATTTGTATGATGCCTGGCGTTGTTTGAATGCTACTGATAGATCTTATACGTATTACTCCCCGTGTCATAACTCCTACTCTCGCCTAGATTTCTTTTTGGTAGATAAAATCTTACTGCAAAGAATCTCTGATGCCTCTATCCACGACATTGTGTGGTCGGATCATGCCCCGATATCCCTCCAAATTGAGGATGGTAATTCCTTCTCCACGGCGAGAGTGTGGAGATGTAATATGTCCCTGTTCCAAGACCCTGACACCCAACAACAGGTTTCCCAACATCTCCAGCAATTCTTCTCACTTAACTCCCCCTCTGATACTAACGCCTTCAACAATTGGTGTGCTCACAAAGCATTTGTAAGAGGTATACTCCTCAAACTCAACTCCCAAGTCCGCAAAGCCTTCCGCTCTAAACTTGACACTCTGCTGACTGATATTCGTACCCTTGATGCCCAAAACCAATCCTCCCCTTCCCAAATTCTAGTGGATAAAATAGCCGCCCTCCGCCAGTCCCTCAGAGAAATTTTGTCTTCCCAAAATGACCACCACATGCGCAAGCTCAAACGTAACTATTATGCCAACAATAATAGGACTAGTAAACTCTTGGCCAACCGCCTCAAAGTTCGCAGATCTAAAACAAATATCGACACCCTCACCCACCCCCACATCCAAGCTGTTCTTACTAACCCCCAAGCGATAGCTGACGCATTTGCGGACTACTATAGCTCCCTGTAAAATTTATCGTCCTGAACCTCCACACCTCAACCCACCGATGCTAACATTGCCGACTTCCTCTCCAAGCTACACCTCCCGTCCCTATCAGCACCACAACTTGACACCTTAAACCTACCCTTTACCGCTGAGGAGATTTAGACGGTGGTTCGCTCCTTGCCTACCGGCAAGTCCCCGGGCCCTGACGGTCTCTCATCGGAGTACTTTAAAACTTACCTCCCTGTTCTCTCCCCACATATCCTCTCAGTGTTCCAGACGACGGCCTCCAGTGGCTCCTTCCCCAGGGAAATGCTGATGGCCCATGTCGTTACTATCCCTAAACCTGGAAAATCCCCTGATACCCCCTCCAATTTCCGCCCTATCTCTCTCCTTAATGTGGATGTAAAGATCTACGCCAAACTCTTAGCAACTAGACTCCAGACTGTACTTCCCTCCCTGATTGCCCTGGACCAATCTGGTTTTATGCAGGGCTGTCAACCCTCAGACGCTACCCGTCGTATGATCAATCTTATCCACCATGCCAAATCTAGTCGGACGCCTTCTCTCCTTCTATCTATAGACGCGGAGAAGGCGTTCGACAGAGTACACTGGGGATATCTAAGAGCAACACTTCATAAATTTAGATTTCAGGGACCGATACTGTCGTCCATACTAGCGCTCTATTGCTGCCACTCAGCCAAAGCACTGACCAATGGTATGCTCTCCAAAATGTTTGAGATTACGAATGGCACCCGTCAAGGCTGCCCCCTTCTATCTTCAATTTGGCCATTGAACCACTTGCCGAAGCAATTCGGTTGCATCCACATATCACGGGCTTCAAATTGAATCACCACTCCCACACCATTAATCTCTTTGCTGACGACATCATCCTCTCCCTCTCCCTCTCCAACCCCACTGTGTCACTTCCTTTCGCTCACGATCATCTCCAAAAATTCAGCGCTGTCTCCTTCTTTAAGGTAAACTTCTCTAAATCGGTCATCCTAGACCTGGGAGTTAGCCCCCCCGCTAAATTACACCTTGCCTCCTCCCTTCCCTATATATGGACAAACCACAGCATCTCCTACTTGGGTATCTCCCTGGCCCCCTCCGTATCCAAAATGTCCTCCTTGAACCTAGACCGCCTGCTACTTCAGCTCAATAAGGACTTGGCATCCTTGACTAAACATGAACTTTCATAGGTGGGCAGGATTGCCACCTTTAAAATGCTCCTATTACCAAAAATCCTATACCTCTTCAGAACCCTTCCAATTCCCCTCTTCACCTTCCACATTAACAAACTATCCTCTTGTATGAAACGCTTCCTGTGGCAAGGGAAGAAAGCCAGATGCGCCCTTAAATATCTCACTCTCCATAGGAGAGCGGGGGGTCTTGGTCTGCCTGACATCGGGGACTACTACATGGCTTCCGTACTAGCTCAACTGCCCCGTTGGTTTGCAGACCCCAGGCTCTCCTGCTGGACTCTCCTCGAGGCCGCCTGCTCACTCACATCTGATCTCTCCCTCTTACTTTTAGCGGACTCCTGGAGACCACTCATCCTCACTAACCTTCCTCCCCCCACACAGGCGTCTGTCCTAGCGTGGAGATCTCTACTCTCCCACTCCGAGAAGAACCCCAACACAACCAAGATTAGGCTACCCCTTCCTGTACTTGAGATCCTAATCCCCCACCTATCCCTTACTATCTTCAAGACGGCTGATATTTTGTGGATTGACCAACTCTATGCAGGGGACCAATTGCTGTCATATGGAACCCTGTCCTCTCGCCATAAATTAGACAACAAAGCCCTTTTCTCCTTCACCCGCACTTCGTCCTTCCTACTCAAACACCCTCCCCCTGTCATTAAACTGGACTTCCATGCCTGGAATCACATCACTAACCCCAAATCCCACACCAAAGGCATTACCCTCTTCTACTCCTTGCTCCACCAGAAGTGCCACCTATGTAAAACCCCCCCATGAAGGCTTGGGAAACCGACCTAAGCAAAGAATTCTCCCTTACCCAGTGGGCTTGTGCACTGAGATGCGCCTATAAATCTTCCCACTGCATAAACCCCTGGGAGACCTTCCAGAAGCTGTTAACACGTTGGTACAGGACCCCCCACACACTGGCCCGCTTCTATCCCTCCCTGTCTCCACTATGCTGGAGAGGCTGTGGTCAACAAGGGACCATTTTACACACCATTTGGGCCTGTAAATCACTTACCAGCTATTGGAAGAAAATATTCTCAATTATATTGAGTATCACAACCATGAGTGTACCTCCTAATCCGGCATTGGCCTTACGACTCTTGGGAATCAAAGCCTTTCCACCTGCACTCAGGACCATAGCCTCCCACATACTATTGGCCTCCACCTTAGCTATAGCACGTCATTGGCATAGCCCTTCCCCCCCCCCCCAACCCTTCCGAGATAATTTCTCAGGTCCAACTTAACTGCCAATACGAACGTCTCCTAGTGTTGAGATCATCCTCCTACCACTCCTTTGAAACCACCTGGAGCCCGTGGAGGACTTGGTGTGCGGGGACTTCCCTCCCATCACTCCCACCACGGGCCGCTTCGCCCGGACCTGGTGATGCTCCCAATTCTCCTTTTCCTCCCTAAAGCAGATGTCATTTCCTCGTTGCTCATTTCATGACATTCCCAAACTTCTGTTGATTCCGCTCTCACATTTGTGGTACTAGTATTGTTCTGTCCCTGATGATAGCTTGCAATGTTTACCTGTTGTACGAAATCTGTATGCTTTGACCATTTTATGTATTCACGCACAGTCTGTTTAACTCCTATTTATATTTTTCCATCAGTTTCTATTCCTTTGCATTTTGCTCTGCGGCTGCATCCGCGAGCTGTTTTTTTCTGTATTATTTGTTTATTAAAACTTTAATAAAAACTATTTGAACTAAAAGCATAGTTCTACCCACTCAGCCATGCTAAATATAAAAGTCAGCATATAGAAATACTGTAGCTGGTTAATTACAATATTATGACATTAGGAGGCGAGTATTAAGTGTATGTAGATGTTATCCCTAAAAATGCTAAAGATTCCCTTCATTTTGTTCTTATCTTAAAGTTGCATAAGCATTTGTGTGCCAAATGCGTGTGTAATAAAAATGCTAAAGATTCCCTTAATTTTGTTCTTATCTTAAAGTTGCATAAGCATTTGTGTGCCAAATGTGTGTGTAATAAAAATGCTAAAGATTCCCTTCATTTTGTTCTTATCTTAAAGTTGCATAAGCATTTGTGTGCCAAATGTGTGTGTAATAATGTGATGTGCACAAGCACTAATTTTTATAATATTTTTTTCCTACAGTTTCCGACCAACCCAGAGCAGTGGCAGGAAGTTGCTGGCCAATTACAGGAGCAGTGGGATTATCCAAATTGTGGGGGTGCTATAGATGGCAAGTACATCCGCATCGTCCCACCACCTAACTCTGGCTCATATTATTTTAATTACAAAGGTTTTTTTAGCATTGTAATGCTTGCCATTGTAAATGCGAATTATGAGTTTCTTTTTTTGGACATTGGGAAGAATGGCCGAAACTCTGATTGCGGAGTCATCGACCAGAGTTCGATCGGCGTCTAATGGCACTCTCAACTTGCCTTCCAGTGACCAAACAATTGAGGGTCTAAATTTTGTTTTTGTTGCTGATGACGCCTTTGCTCTTGGGGAACATATAATGAAGCCATTACCTCTGCGAAACCTCACCCCCGAGCAAAGGATTTACAATTATCGCCTATCCCGTGCCAGAAGAGTGGTGGAGAATGCCTTTGGGATTATGTCCAATAGGTTTACACTTTTTCTCAGCTCAATCAATCTGGCATTGTACAAAATCAATAATGTTGTCCTCTGCTGCTGCATCCTTCATAATTGTTTGCGCAGGCATGCAGAGAGATATGTTACCTCTCTGCCAATTGAGAGTGACCCTGCCATGCCAGGGCCTAGTGTAGAGGCTGAAGGACATGGAGCTGTAGATCCAATGACACCCATGGAAGTAGCTTGTTCTGGCTTGGCCTCCAGAAGTGCCTGTGATGTGCGGAAAAAATATGTTGACTATTTTGTTGGTAGAGGGGCCGTTTCTTGGCAGCAATTCCTGCCCGATACAGTATAATTTGTCAATATATTTTATTATTTGTGAATTAAAAAAAGTTTGCATTTATTCAGGAGTGTGTATTAGAATTTTTTGGTACATCCCAAAATCAACATGTTTTTTGTTCAGCATGTGTTATATATGTGTCACTTTTTGAGGGTTAATATATTGATCAGTGTGTTAATCTACTGTTGTCTCTCCCCTGCTGTTAAAAATATTTTTTTTAACATTTGTGTTTGGTTTACCACTTGCTCCAATAGAGAAATTAGACCTTAACTGATCCAGGAGGTCACTATATCTTATTCATTTTTAACCACCACATGTTTCAGTAAAGACAATCTAAATTTTCGAAGATACACGTGCATTTGTGTACGTATGTCAAGTATCTTGATTCATATTTTTAACATACAATTTAATATGCAAAATATGAAATCGCCAAGCTCAGGGGCGTTGCTAGGTGGCCAAAAGACCAGGGCATTCAGGCCCCCAGGTAAATTAGATAACCCCTCTCACATTGTAAAGTAGGTCCCGCCCAAGGTCCACCCAATGTCTCCTTACATTGGTGGTCATTGGGCAGAAGTCCCCCATACATATTTTGGGTATTTTTATTAAACCATTAGTGTAATACCAACTTAGCTACACCAGTTATGTTGTGTTCATTTATGACATCCTTCTCACTGACTACCAATGTAAGGAGATATCAGTCTTATGTGAAAATCGCACAGTGTAGAGATATAAGTGTTATATATAGGTAATATAAAGGGAAATGAACAAACAAAGCTGCGATTCACTATATATTACACTGATCTCAGTACACTGATTGCTAGTACCTATAACACTGACATCTCGAATCCTATGAGTGCTAGTCCTTAAATATAACCTTGATATGTGTAGACTGAGTGCCACTCAGTCTACAGATAACATTGTGCACTCAGTGTACTAGTGAATATCACTTGTTGGATGGGCATTGGGCAAGAAGGAACACTCACTCTGCCAGGCTGGTAATTATACACACAAACTAAACTGCTTTAATTACCTTAAACTATGTGAACAGGACAGCCATCATAAATTTTGAGCCACCTTACACAGCTTTAGACCTGCCCCCCCCCCCCCCCACGGGCCTGACCACTACCATTCCCCCAAATAAGGCCACTGGCCAGAGGTGTATACCAAATTTTCATTATGTGTGTATTCGAAAGCCATATTTTCTCACTATCCCCCCTCCCATTTCTCTCCCCCCCCCGCACCCTCTTTAACAGCGTTGGCCAGGAGTGTACAAATGTTGCAGCTGCACTACAGGAATTATCCACACTGTCACCTAGGTGTACCGCCTGGCAAGTGTGACCTATTCAAATGAATGGGGCCAGTCTTCAAGCCCCCTGCAACTGTGTGCAATGCATGCTCATGTGGGGTCCAAGAGGTTAAAGCAGGTAGTGATGAGGTGATAAACGCCTCCTCACAACCTCCTTTAACCCCTTGGTTGCTGTACTGCACAAGGTTGCAGAGCGCCTGCTCTTCGCTTTAATTGGGCACACTTGGCAGATGCTGCACCTGTTAAGTGTGACAGGGTGAATAATTCCTGCTGAGGCACGTGTACACCTTTGGCCACTGCAGGTAAAGGGGGTGTGTTTTCTGGTGTGAAGAGGATATGTGTTGGGGTGTGCTTTGGGAGAGTTGATGATCCCCTTCCCCAGACTAGCAAAAGTCCTTTCTCCTCCCCAAGCACCCCACAATCCATATCCTCTAGCCCCCCCCCCCTTCCTGATGCCACTGGGCAAGCTACAATTTTCATGAGTGCATAACATGTACAAAGAGCAAGTTTCAGAACTTAAATTAGGCAACTTTTGAAGATGACAGATATTAGGCAAAGAAATATTAGAACACACATTGTTAAATGAAAACATTTTTTTATTAAAACACATTCACAGGGTAAGGGTTAGGGTTAGAGTAAGGGTTAGGGTAAGGGTTAGGGTGTTGTAAAGTGCTTTAACACCAGACTCTCTTGGGTGAGAACATCTAGCTTCCTTATAATTTGTGGTAACTTTGTTCAGTAGACATGTTACAAATTTTTTTAAAAAAACAGTTCTTCAACTCTTCTTATTTTGGACTAAACAAAAATAGTCATATGCAGATATAACATTTTTTACAACATTTGGACACCTCTTTCACCTCTACAATTAGTGTGCAAAAAATAGCCGATAAAATTTGTTTATAAAATTGGGAAAAAACTAAATTTATCCCAAATACAAAAATAAAACATAATAAAATGCAAGTAACCTTAAAATTTAGCAAGCAGGTCAACAAAGTCACACATTTTGCACTGTAAAGCTGTAGCAGCCTCCTTTATATTTTCTAGTTCGGAGCAGCACTGAAACACATCAATAGTCATCCTGGCAATTGTACAACTGTGAATAACATGACCTGTTAAGAAGACAACAAAAAAGTAAGGCAATGACAAGCAAGTAGCTGAGGTCATAATTTATAATCATTTGTGGTCAAGTTCATCATAAAGTAATTAATAGTTTCTACCTACCCTGTGCTTTGTTGTGTGTAACCTGCTTTCCCTTATGACACCTATACAACTATGAAAGTACACAGTGCAAACATGTTCTCTTTGCACTGGTGTCTATGGCTCATAAACAATTCCACCTGTTGACACAAACAGCTCCTTACACCTCTTCCTCCCCCATGGTAATGCACTTTATACTATGTATATTAGCACTGTATGGTTTCACACCTTGCTAATGTAGCAAACAGGTAGTTCCTTTTAAGCATTAAATTAAATACACAAAAATGGAAATACACAATAACCAACATTAGGATAATACTTATTTGGGCACAAAACAGGCTCCCCAACACTTGGTTCTGTTTGTGTATTGTTTTGACACTCACTCCGAGTCATGGCAGGGGATCTTGGAGCAAATAATTCCAGATCTAAGGCGACTGTAGGTGACAGACCCCATGGCTCAAATGAGGGAACTTCAGGGACATCTGGAATGTCCATTTTGTCTGAAATACAACAATACAAGGTTACAGAATCATCCCAAACTCACAGCTGTTTGTGGCTCCCATTTCTTAACATTATTTGGCTACCAACCTTGATGTTGCTGTGGTGGTAAGATGATTTGGTCAACACTTGACTCCACCATGCTGCACTCTGGACTACATGGCACATTGCTTTCCTCCATAGTGTTGTCACTGGCTTTTGGTTGATCATTTTCCACATAAACATCATAAAAATGTGGCATGTCAGAAAATTGACAGGGGGCAAGTTAGCAATGACATGGTGCACTGCTTGACAGCTGTTTTCACATAAAATATTCTGACATGTACATGGATACCTCCTAAAAAGTCGGGGCAATAATGATTTAGTGAGCAAAGGAACAAATTACCTTTTTTTTTTGGAATGTGTCATGTCATCAGGGACCATGTCTTCATTGTTTTCCTCCAATGTGGATGGAGCTGGCATGGTAGATTCCCTTCTCCTCGTCTGTTGCCTTTGTTTTATTTTCATTTTTATTTTTTTTTTCCTATTTCAAGGTAAAAAATACAATATGGAACAAATATGAGTTATTTAAAAAAATTATTAGCAATAATATGCATATATAGTTTATATTTGGATTCATGTTTTTTTAATTTAATATACAAATACCTAATAAATATATAAATAAAATACATCCATGACAATTTTCAAAATTAAAAAAAGTTTTCATATACATTAGCATATATACATTTCAAAATAACATACACCAAATATACACAATACATATTTCTTAGACACAACTATTGCTTACTTCTTTTCAGGATATGATGGATGTGACCTAGCTGCTCTTGTTCCCGATGTTTGAGATATGACCATCTTTTTCTGATTTGGTCCTTGGATCGATCCACACCATAGATATTCTTTATAGATGAAATGACTTTCTCAAGAATTCGGTCTTTTCCGGAGTTGGCCCTTTCATAATTCTCCAGCTTGCCATCATAATCATTTTTCTCAAGTATGGCCACCATCTCAACCATCTCACCCTTGCTCATAGGTGTGGCTTTGGGTTTTTTCTGAGCCCAACCACTGCGGCCATGACTGCAACTCCCCGATTCTGCCATCTTCTCCACTAATCTTCTGCTGTCTCACGTGTCTGTGTGTCGCATGCACCTTTATATTCAGCACGTACACATCCCTGCGTCAACGCGCCACTGGAGGCGGTATTTAAAGGCCGCCAGATCGTTCGTTCGACGATTCGCCATCGTACAGATCTGTCACAGGAGCATGATCAATCGGCCAACCACGATTCATCTCTGCAAACAAAGGTAAAACTTTAGATTAGAGCATGAGTGTTTTTTGGCCTATACAGCTTATATTGGGCCTATCTTATGGGAAAACAACATGAGCTTTCACTATGTTTTGTGTTGTGTTGTGTCTTGCAGGAATCATGGTTGACAAATTTACTTCACCCGATTTCTTACTCCAATTTATTGAGGAATACAGGCAGATGCCGTGTTTGTGGAGGGTGAAGAGTAAGGACTACTCTAATAAGCAAATACAAAATGCTGCTCTGCAAAAATTGGCAGATTTGTGCAAAACATTCTGCCCTAATGCTGACATTAATTATGTCAGAAATAAAATCTCCAATCTACACAGCACCTTTAAAAGGGAGCTCAAAAAAATACGAGATTCGGAAAGGTCAGGAGCTGCTGCAGATGACATTTATGTATCAAGGCTCTGGTACTTAGAGAGCCTGCGCTTCCTGACAGAACAGTCAGAACCCAGGCCATCCCTCTCTACTCTCCCTTCCACTTCGGCAGAGGGCCCATGTGCTGAAACTCAGGAGGGAGATGTAGAGGAGCCAACCTTGACACAGGTATAGCATTTAAGAATATATTGTCTGCAATAAATATAATGATGCTAAACAAATATTATCAAGTTAATAATTTATCCTTAATGTAAAGTCTGTTATTTTGTGAAAATAATCAAACAAACGTGACATTTTATATACACTTTAACATTATAATAATGTACTAATTTCCTACACAGGAAAGTGTCAATGTGGAGGAGCCGAGTGGAAGCCAGGCGTCAGAGCAGTCAATAACCCCCCAAAAGAGAAGAAAGAAAACAAAAAACTTGGAGGAGGCCACTGCTTCCTTCCTAAGCCAGGCCTCTATGGCCCTGCAAAGAAAGCCAGATGAGGCTGATTTGTTTGGCTTTCTTACAGCAAATAAATTACGCATGATGACAGAGGACCAATGCCAAATGGCCGAGGTCCTCCTACTGCAGGTGCTGAATAAAGGTGTCCGAGGAGAAATCCGCGGACACACACACACCTGTCCGACTACCAGCCACCCCCTCCACCTCCACCACAGTCACCACAACCACATGGCAGTCAGTGGCAATATGCACCTGATCCCCACCTACCCCCATGGTCACAAGACTATACATATTCACATTTATAAATTAATTTAATTTATAATGTGTTTCTAATTTATTTGAGCATGGAATGCACTTTTTGTTTACAGTTATAAATTTTTAAATGAGGAGGATCTCTATGTTTATTTTTGTATACATTTATTTTACATGTAAATAAAATGGTTAGTAAACTACTTGCCTATCTTTATTTCCAAAAATTGAGCATCTTGGGAGTAGGCAGCAATATATGTATTATACGTTTATGAAAAAATTAATAAAGGGACACATAAATAGTTAGATATTTTCCATTAATAATCCATTGATAATGGTGTGGAGTTAAAATTAGAAAAAAACACCATGCAACATAAAAATCATTATCATCATAACAGAACACATGCCTCTTTAATTAAAAATTATACAATTATGAGCAGCAGCTTCCTTCTTCTCACATTAACCAAGATGAGCATGTACACTGCATTTCAAACATTAATTTGCCTGCCACGAGATGAAAGTTCTTTCTTGATACAATGGCTATTTTTTGGGCACAAATTCTTCCTGGTCGTTATTTGCTTCCGATCATGCGTGTTCAGATGTTAGATTTTTGTCTGACGAATTCTGTACAGACTGCACGACGTTGTGTTGACGGACGACAAAAATTATATAACCTGCCCATCAGGATTTTTTCGGCCAAAAAGTCTGAGTCGGCTGTCAGAAGCACCATACTAACAATCTGAAAATCGGCAGATTGGTCACCGGAGACATTTTCCCTGCAGATTTTCTTATCGTGTGTACGTGTTATCGTGTGTCTTTAGTTCAGCCTATGAGCTGAACAGAAAAAAAATCAAATGGATTCCCCCATCAATACTATACAGCACACATAGATGAATTATCCTGCTAAGAGTTTGTGTTCTGACAGCAGTTGACAGCAATGTACTATTTTTTTTTATCACTGATGTGTGTGTTTTTTGATTATTTTTAGCGCTAGACTCTTAAGAAGGATTTTCTTCGTTATTTTATTATTATTAGCAGTTGGCAGAATACTCAAACAGCATTTTCATCTTAATGGGTGAATTTTCTGTTTGGGCAACAATTTTCTACCCAGCTCCTTTAGTTTTTCAGTCAAAGGATGTCAGCTGGCAGGGCCACCCACTAAGATAATTTTGACCAGTTCATCAGAAACTCACTGAAATTTGAACAGTGTATGGCTTAGGCAAACACAGTTAATTGCCCCTTTGATGGTGGGCACAGGTTCCTGTGGGCTAAAAGTATGTTACGTAAAATGTTACACAGTTTTTGGCCATGATCAAATGTGCTTTAAGAACATTTTATTATAACCAAACTTTTCACTTTTATATGCAAAAAAAGGTGTGATGTAAAGGATTGTAAGCGATACATGGTAAGCAGGGAAGTACTTTATTAAATTATCCAGGTGACTCTGAAAATAATATAGATTCACCTAAAAAAAAAATCACAAATCATCATCAATAATTAAAATTGTCATCATCATCATCATCATCATAACATCAAATTATCATTTAGCTTTCTTTAATGAGGTTTTTCATTCTTCTAGCACTGACTTCCGTTGCAGCAGCTCCCTGTTTTCAATAACATAAAATCTCAGAGCTGCAAAGGAAATTGCTGCAGGAAGATTGCAAGTGTGAACAGGGAGCAGATAGCTATGTAACACCCAGCAGCTGTCACTGACTTTGGGTCCCTCTCTGATTGAAGTCCAACTAGAGGGGTGTATCCAATAAGGCCCACCTGTCCAATATTATCTGTATTTGCCTGGGGGAGGTGGAATGCTCAGTACAGATTATTATGCTGGTTAAGAGCTGCAGCACTATGGCAGAGAAGTGGAACTGGAAGTCTCAGCAGTAGTTTGACTTCTAGGTGAAAAGTTAGGTAACAAGAGAAACTCAGTAGGAGAAATAACTATCGCTTTACCATCCATCTCACTCCTCCTATGAAGCATAACACCAATGTCCCTATAATAAAAATCGTTTGGTCATATTACTGAATGTGTAGAGGTAGGTGATTGCTGATTTTAATCTTAAAATCTAGCAGATTGCCCATAATTGGGCTAAAAGGAGGCTTATAACAAAAAAACAGAACTATTATTTACTGGATATCAAATCATGCTTATTTTCAGAATTCTCTGTTACAGCATATTTCATATAAAATATTCTGACTGATCCATCTTGTTCAAGCTATATCTTTCTACCACTGATGTCTTAATCACTGCCCATTACATTTATACATTTTGAGAAAACCAAAATAAAATTTTCATAATCAGCAGTTTTATTGTTTGGTCCAAAATGCTGATGGTAGTGATGCTGGTGCTGATACTGCTCTGCGTGTGTGGTGATGCACAAATGTTTTTCATCATCATCCTCCCTCTCTGGTCCAAGATGCTCATGGTGCTGATGATGTCATTTGTGCTAATGTTATGTTTTTTTTTTTTTTTTTATAAAAGGGGGTTGTGTACCTCTTAATGTTCTGATGATGCTTTTTGTCCTTGATGAAGCTAGATCATGAAAATGTGCTATGATGATACCATATCATCTAAAAAAATCAATTGTTTGCCACCTTGTTTAGACTGTGATAAAACTCCATGAAACATTTATTAGAATAAAAAAAAAAAAAAATTGAATAAAAAGAATCGTCATCATCAGCCCCCCTGTTTGGTCTAGTTCAGCAATCCATTCTGCTTTGTTGCAATAAATAATTCTCTATTTGTGTAAATATCGTTTTCATAATCATAATCACCAGTCTCTTTGCGCCACCCAAGGAACCATTGTTGCAGGTAATTGACAAAAATGTTGTTTACCCAATGACCTAGTAATATATGTTGTCATTTAAATTTGTATAACATTTGAATCATTTTAAAGAATGATTTTTCCAATGATTTTCCATTAATAATCGCCTCCATGAAAGCCCATGGTAAAACAGTTTAGGAATTAAAGCAGTAGTAAACCTATCATGTCCATTTCTGCCATCTCAAGCCTTACCAAGCATTGCACTGATTGCTCTGTTTAGAATCTTTCCTACCCGCGTAGTTTGCATGTAATCTGTCCCTTTGTGTCCAATTACATCATTGGCGCATGAGCATTTGTTGCTTTTTCCAGCAAGCTCTTCATGTCATTAGTCCAGTATTTACATGCTGGGCCTATGTTACTTCCCTTGTCAGATGGCTGCTCCAAGATCCCGCGAGACTCAGCACAGGTCAGCTCTAATTCACAGGACATGGTTGCCACAGTGATCCCGTGATGAAAACTAGGCTTGGATGCACAATTACTGCACATGTCCGCATTTACAGCCTGGGAGAAGAAGAGAGGGTGGAAGTCACGCTCTATTCAGACATGGAAGACAACTGTTAGGCTGGCAGCAACTGCACCCAGAAAGGAGATTAGGAAAAAACAAAGGAAATAATAGCAAGAACTGTGGTGGGGCTGCAAATTAAAGTGCAACAGTTAAAAATGATGCAATACTATTTCTTCTTTAAAATTTAGATAGGGAGGTTCGGTGTTTACCACCACTTTAAAGCCTAACTATAGGCAAAACTTTTTCCTGGCACCTCCATGGCAGCATGCCTGTGATAGAGCTCCGCCTTCAGGACTAGTGAATAGCATAAAATAAAGATCCCCCCTACTCCCAGCATTCTGCGGTGATATAGAATACCGAGGGAAGGAGCATATGCTGCCATGGATAGGCACCAGGAAAGGGACTTATGCTAAGTATGATAAAATGTTCCGTTCTTCTGGCACCTCTATGACAGCATACCTGTGATAGAGCTCCACCTCTACTCTGCCTTCAGGACTAGTGAATAATATAAAATAAAGATGCCCCCCTACTCCCAGCATTCTCCTGTGATATAGTATACTGAGGGAGGGAGCATATGCTGCCATGGATAGGCACCTCCTAATATGATTTGTGCTAGTCTTTGCCTCCTTAGCCCACTTTTATTGACTTAGCCAGTATGACAAAAAATGTTTGTTTGTGTGTAGCACCCCCCTAGATAGGCTGCTAAATAGGCTAGGTAAAATTTGTTCTCTTTGACTCCCCTTTAATCAGTGGAGCAGTGTATGATTGCTTTGGACTGTTATAGGCTTCACTGGCTGCAGGTTTGACTACTTCCCCCTGCCTTCTGAAGGATTCTAGATTTTAGTGGGCTAGAAGAGGCAGACCCACAGCCTGAATAATTTGGTGGTCTCAGTCAATCACTGGGGGAGGATACCTGGGTGGCTGAGGAGTGCAAAATAGTCCGGATCTTGAGGCAGTATGGTTCTTATCCAGGAGGAGAAGTTTCCACCCTGAAGGGCTGCTGCCCTTAGGAGCAGTCCAGCTGTACTTCTACATGCTAGGTAAGGACTGTTCTGTTGAAACTTGCTGAAACTGATTACATGATTTCACTGAGAATCTGGTAGGGAGAGTTCATGGGAGAAATGTCTGACTGATATTGGAAGTATCCAGGGACATTGTGAGTACAGACCTGTGTGCAGGATCCTAGTGACTGTGTGCTGCTACTACCCCTTGTGCATCAGTGCCAGAGCTTGCTTGAATTTGGACATTTTCTTATGGTGTCTCAGTGTTGCTCAATCCCTTAGTTGTTGCTAGAGGGACCATACTAAGAAGCTAAGTGAAGAGTGTCCTTGCATTACTACATTGTGCTACTGGATTTTCCCACAGCTTCCCCGCACCCTATCCAAGTTCAACTTTCAATAAAACATCAAAAAAGATTCGCCTAGACTGCTCATTGAGCCAGAAGAGTGACTGTTACTACGTGCCTGGATGCCACTGCACTAGTTTGGGAAAAGAACCTGGGGCAGAACAGCAGGCCATTTCAGGGGTGAGAGCTACATGTGAAATAAAGAAAGGGTAGAATGACAGATCCCTTAAATGTTTCCACTCAAACCAAAAGTGGCGTATTTTTCCCCAATTATTGACCAGGCAAGGATAATTTATTGCAAATGAGGCAAAATTCAAGAATAAATTGAATCTTAATTTTACATTAATTAAATAGTATGTGTAGTTAAGCCCCTAGTGGTAACTAAGACTAGATTTGGTGAAAAAGGATTAAAACGTATTCTGCAAAACATTAGGGTCACATTGTCTCTGTTCTGTGTTGATAAAGATCAGTTTTGCAAACTGAATATCTTGCTTCTCTTAAAATGACTAATAGATGAGACAATACAGCATACACCTAAGAAATCTTATAAATGGCTTGTACCGGAGAGACTTTCTTTGTGAAACTGTTAAGCATCTGACCAGGTTGCAAGATCTATGGCAGTTTGATTAAAAAGCTGACAAGGAAAGCAGCTGCTGCTGGTATTAATGTGTTCTGAGAGC
Organism: Pelophylax lessonae; assembly: GCF_965119305.1. Classification (NCBI taxonomy): domain Eukaryota; kingdom Metazoa; phylum Chordata; class Amphibia; order Anura; family Ranidae; genus Pelophylax; species Pelophylax lessonae. The sequence continues at coordinate 573,687,619 of NC_138769.1, forward strand.
AGATGGCCTGCCTATTTATCAATAACAGCCCCACTTTCATTTGGAGACAAAATGTAAGGTAAGTTTTCCCCACCACACAGAAAACGCCATTGTCTCACTTTACTTTATTATGATGCTGCAGCACCTTCTAGTGGTAAATATATTTAACATTCTAATGATCCAGATAATTAAATAATTTACAATGTATTCAATATATCATTTGGCACTATTTCATTGCCTGACTGTAGTCTGTGTTTGTGCACTCAGATTCCCATGTATTGCAGAGCTAGGATAAATACACATCAGTGGTAGCAGTAAAAAAAAAAAAAGTACAAAAACATGACAAAATGCATTCTCCAGTAGTAATTTTTCCAAAAGCAACATTTACATAACTTGCACACCCCCATGCATTTATTACAAAATATATTCAACAATGTCTGCGGTCTAAAATTATATAATATTAGTTTAACTTATATGTAATATAGTGGTGTGCTAAAGGTCAAAGTGAACATACTGTATGCGTTTTCAATTAGGAGAGCTTGATTCTCCTTTCAGTGTTGCATTGCAAGGGGGAAAATAACTGGTTTGCATACATTATAAGTGTAACACTGGGGTTGATTTACTAAAGGCAAAAAGACTGTGCGCTTTGCAAAGTGCAGTTGCTCTCTGCAAGTGCAGTTGCTCCAGAGCTTAGGAAATAAGCAGAAGCTCTGCTGACTTTTAACATCCAATCATGTGCAAGCAAAAATGCTGTTTTTTTTTTTAATTTTCCTTGCACGTGATTGGGTACTATTCGCAAAGTGAAGCCCTACTTCATTTACTAAGCCCTGGAGAAAATGCACTTGCAGAGGGCAACTATTGTAACTAAAGTCTATTTGCCTTTGGTAAATCAACCCCATTGAGTCAGATTGGCAAGGAGACACATTAGAACAAGGGCAATGTTTTCAAAGGCTTGTGAGTAGTGTTGAGCGAACACGGACTGTATTATTCGTGTTCGTACCGAATAATTGGATTTTTTTTACCCGAACACGGACACGGACACTTTACTGTATGTTCGGGTAAAAATCCGTGTTCGGTCGTTTTATTTCCGGGTTTTGCATGCTTTGGCGCTCTTTTCATGGCGGGCTTTCAACAGCCAATCAACAATCGTTTAACTGGTGTGCCTTAAGCCATCCCAGCCATGCCTGCAAATGTCTTAGTAGCTGTGATTGGCCGTCTGAAGCATGTGACCAAGTCTTTATAAGTTCGAGGCAGCCGCCGCAGCAGCGTCATTCTGCTGCTTAGCTAAGGGACAGAGCACACATCAATGTGCTGGCTGCTGATTAGGGAAAGATAGGCAGGAAAAAACCATTTGTGTCCGGATAGAATTGAGGGACAGGTCGGAGTGTTTAGGCAGGGCGAGTTGTAGGCATTTTAGGGATAGAGTCTGCTGAATTATAGGGTCAGTGTCTTCTACAAACTACAATCGATATTGCTGTGTGGGGGGTGGGGTGAATCTGCACTCAATCCTGATCTACGATCTCTTCTCAATCCTGTTAGGGACAGAGTCTGCTGAATTTTAGGGAAACTGTGTTCTACAAACTACAATCGATATTGCTGTGTGGTGTGGGATTGGAGATAGGCAGGTGTCAGTGATCCACATCCATTTTTCTGTGTGTGAGCTGCAGTGAACACAATCTTTTTGGGCTGCAGTGAACACAATCTTTTTGGGCTGCAGTGAACACAATCTTTTTGGGCTGCAGTGAACACAATCTTTTTGGGCTGCAGTGAACACAATCTTTTTGGGGTGCAGTGAACAAAATCTTTTTGGGGTGCAGTGAACACAATCCTTTTTGGTGTGCAGTGAACACAATCTTTGTGGGGTGCAGTGAACAAAATCCTTTGTGGGGTGCAGTGAACACAATCTTTTTGGGGTGCAGTGAACAAAATCCTTTTTGGGGTGCAGTGAACAACATCCTTTTTGGGGTGCAGTGAACACAATCTTTTTGGGGTGCAGTGAACAAAATCCTTTGTGGGGTGCAGTGAACACAATCTTTTTGGGGTGCAGTGAACACAATCTTTTTGGGGTGGAGTGAACAACATCCTTTTTGGGGTGCAGTGAACAAAATCCTTTTTGGGGTGCAGTGAACAAAATCATTTTTGGGGTGCAGTGAACACAATCTTTTTGGGGTGCAGTGAACACAATCTTTGTGGGGTGCAGTGAACACAATCTTTTTGGGGTGGAGTGAACAACATCCTTTTTGGGGTGCAGTGAACAACATCCTTTTTGGGGTGCAGTGAACACAATCTTTTTGGGGTGCAGTGAACACAATCTTTGTGGGGTACAGTGAACAGAATCTTTGTGGGGTGCAGTGAACACAATCTTTGGGGGGTACAGTGAACACAATCTTTTTGGGGTGCAGTGAACACAATCTTTGTGGGGTGCAGTGAACACAATCTTTTTGGGGTGGAGTGAACAAAATCATTTTTGGGGTGCAGTGAACAACATCCTTTTTGGGGTGCAGTGATCAAAATCCTTTTTGGGGTGCAGTGAACACAATCTTTTTGGGGTGCAGTGAACAAAATCCTTTGTGGGGTGCAGTGAACAGAATCTTTGTGGGGTGCAGTGAACACAATCTTTGGGGGGGTACAGTGAACACAATCTTTTTGGGGTGCAGTGAACACAATCTTTGTGGGGTACAGTGAACAGAATCTTTGTGGGGTGCAGTGAACACAATCTTTGGGGGGTACAGTGAACACAATCTTTTTGGGGTGCAGTGAACACAATCTTTGGGGGGTACAGTGAACACAATCTTTTTGGGGTGCAGTGAACACAATCTTTGTGGGGTGCAGTGAACACAATCTTTGGGGGGGTACAGTGAACACAATCTTTTTGGGGTGCAGTGAACAACATCCTTTTAGGGTGCAGTGAACACAATCTTTGTGGGGTGCAGTGAACAACATCCTTTTAGGGTGCAGTGAACACAATCTTTGTGGGGTACAGTGAACAGAATCTTTGTGGGGTGCAGTGAACACAATCTTTGGGGGGTACAGTGAACACAATCTTTGTGAGGTGCAGTGAACACAATCTTTGTGGGGTGCAGTGAACACAATCATTGTGGGGTGCAGTGAACTCAATCTTTGTGGGGTACAGTGAACACAATCTCATACTTCTGAAGATTTGAGGGTGCTGCCTGTTCCATACTCCCCCTACTCCTCATCTAGCCTTTTAGGGGTACAAACAATAGTAATTGGGGCCTAGTGTGGTTGTGTACGTGTGATATACATACACTTTTTTTGGATCATATTTTCTATTCCGCTATTTAATCAAAAACCTTTGGGGATCAGTTAAATTGGGGGATAGTCTGTGTTGGTACGTGTGAGAGAGATCCACCTTTCCAAGTTGTTGGGGTTCATCTCATACTTCTGAAGGTTTGAGGGTGCTGCCTGTTCCATACCCCCCCTACTCCTCATCTAGCCTTTTAGGGGTACAAACAATAGTAATTGGGGCCTAGTGTGGTTGTGTACGTGTGATATACATACACTTTTTTTGGATCATATTTTCTATTCCGCTATTTAATCAAAAACCTTTGGGGATCAGTTAAATTGGGGGATAGTCTGTGTTGGTACGTGTGAGAGAGATCCACCTTTCCAAGTTGTTGGGGTTCATCTCATACTTCTGAAGGTTTGAGGGTGCTGCCTGTTCCATACTCCCCCTACTCCTCATCTAGCCTTTTAGGGGTACAAACAATAGTAATTGGGGCCCAGTGTGGTTGTGTACGTGTGATATACATACACTTTTTTTGGATCATATTTTCTATTCCGCTATTTAATCAAAAACCTTTGGGGATCAGTTAAATTGGGGGATAGTCTGTGTTGGTACGTGTGAGAGAGATCCACCTTTCCAAGTTGTTGGGGTTCATCTCATACTTCTGAAGGTTTGAGGGTGCTGCCTGTTCCATACCCCCCCTACTCCTCATCTAGCCTTTTAGGGGTACAAACAATAGTAATTGGGGCCCAGTGTGGTTGTGTACGTGTGATATACATACACTTTTTTTGGATCATATTTTCTATTCCGCTATTTAATCAAAAACCTTTGGGGATCAGTTAAATTGGGGGATAGTCTGTGTTGGTACGTGTGAGAGAGATCCACCTTTCCAAGTTGTTGGGGTTCATCTCATACTTCTGAAGGTTTGAGGGTGCTGCCTGTTCCATACCCCCCCTACTCCTCATCTAGCCTTTTAGGGGTACAAACAATAGTAATTGGGGCCTAGTGTGGTTGTGTACGTGTGATATACATACACTTTTTTTGGATCATATTTTCTATTCCGCTATTTAATCAAAAACCTTTGGGGATCAGTTAAATTGGGGGATAGTCTGTGTTGGTACGTGTGAGAGAGATCCACCTTTCCAAGTTTTTGGGGTTCATCTCATACTTCTGAAGATTTGAGGGTGCTGCCTGTTCCATACCCCCCCTACTCCTCATCTAGCCTTTTAGGGGTACAAACAATAGTAATTGGGGCCTAGTGTGGTTGTGTACGTGTGATATACATACACTTTTTTTGGATCATATTTTCTATTCCGCTATTTAATCAAAAACCTTTGGGGATCAGTTAAATTGGGGGATAGTCTGTGTTGGTACGTGTGAGAGAGATCCACCTTTCCAAGTTGTTGGGGTTCATCTCATACTTCTGAAGGTTTGAGGGTGCTGCCTGTTCCATACCCCCCCTACTCCTCATCTAGCCTTTTAGGGGTACAAACAATAGTAATTGGGGCCTAGTGTGGTTGTGTACGTGTGATATACATACACTTTTTTTGGATCATATTTTCTATTCCGCTATTTAATCAAAAACCTTTGGGGATCAGTTAAATTGGGGGATAGTCTGTGTTGGTACGTGTGAGAGAGATCCACCTTTCCAAGTTGTTGGGGTTCATCTCATACTTCTGAAGGTTTGAGGGTGCTGCCTGTTCCATACCCCCCCTACTCCTCATCTAGCCTTTTAGGGGTACAAACAATAGTAATTGGGGCCTAGTGTGGTTGTGTACGTGTGATATACATACACTTTTTTTGGATCATATTTTCTATTCCGCTATTTAATCAAAAACCTTTGGGGATCAGTTAAATTGGGGGATAGTCTGTGTTGGTACGTGTGAGAGAGATCCACCTTTCCAAGTTGTTGGGGTTCATCTCATACTTCTGAAGGTTTGAGGGTGCTGCCTGTTCCATACCCCCCCTACTCCTCATCTAGCCTTTTAGGGGTACAAACAATAGTAATTGGGGCCTAGTGTGGTTGTGTACGTGTGATATACATACACTTTTTTTGGATCATATTTTCTATTCCGCTATTTAATCAAAAACCTTTGGGGATCAGTTAAATTGGGGGATAGTCTGTGTTGGTACGTGTGAGAGAGATCCACCTTTCCAAGTTGTTGGGGTTCATCTCATACTTCTGAAGGTTTGAGGGTGCTGCCTGTTCCATACTCCCCCTACTCCTAGCCTTTTAGGGGTACAAACAATAGTAATTGGGGCCTAGTGTGGTTGTGTACGTGTGATATACATACACTTTTTTTGGATCATATTTTCTATTCCGCTATTTAATCAAAAACCTTTGGGGATCAGTTAAATTGGGGGATAGTCTGTGTTGGTACGTGTGAGAGAGATCCACCTTTCCAAGTTGTTGGGGTTCATCTCATACTTCTGAAGGTTTGAGGGTGCTGCCTGTTCCATACTCCCCCTACTCCTCATCTAGCCTTTTAGGGGTACAAACAATAGTAATTGGGGCCCAGTGTGGTTGTGTACGTGTGATATACATACACTTTTTTTGGATCATATTTTCTATTCCGCTATTTAATCAAAAACCTTTGGGGATCAGTTAAATTGGGGGATAGTCTGTGTTGGTACGTGTGAGAGAGATCCACCTTTCCAAGTTGTTGGGGTTCATCTCATACTTCTGAAGGTTTGAGGGTGCTGCCTGTTCCATACTCCCCCTACTCCTCATCTAGCCTTTTAGGGGTACAAACAATAGTAATTGGGGCCCAGTGTGGTTGTGTACGTGTGATATACATACACTTTTTTTGGATCATATTTTCTATTCCGCTATTTAATCAAAAACCTTTGGGGATCAGTTAAATTGGGGGATAGTCTGTGTTGGTACGTGTGAGAGAGATCCACCTTTCCAAGTTGTTGGGGTTCATCTCATACTTCTGAAGGTTTGAGGGTGCTGCCTGTTCCATACCCCCCCTACTCCTCATCTAGCCTTTTAGGGGTACAAACAATAGTAATTGGGGCCTAGTGTGGTTGTGTACGTGTGATATACATACACTTTTTTTGGATCATATTTTCTATTCCGCTATTTAATCAAAAACCTTTGGGGATCAGTTAAATTGGGGGATAGTCTGTGTTGGTACGTGTGAGAGAGATCCACCTTTCCAAGTTGTTGGGGTTCATCTCATACTTCTGAAGGTTTGAGGGTGCTGCCTGTTCCATACCCCCCCTACTCCTCATCTAGCCTTTTAGGGGTACAAACAATAGTAATTGGGGCCTAGTGTGGTTGTGTACGTGTGATATACATACACTTTTTTTGGATCATATTTTCTATTCCGCTATTTAATCAAAAACCTTTGGGGATCAGTTAAATTGGGGGATAGTCTGTGTTGGTACGTGTGAGAGAGATCCACCTTTCCAAGTTGTTGGGGTTCATCTCATACTTCTGAAGGTTTGAGGGTGCTGCCTGTTCCATACCCCCCCTACTCCTCATCTAGCCTTTTAGGGGTACAAACAATAGTAATTGGGGCCTAGTGTGGTTGTGTACGTGTGATATACATACACTTTTTTTGGATCATATTTTCTATTCCGCTATTTAATCAAAAACCTTTGGGGATCAGTTAAATTGGGGGATAGTCTGTGTTGGTACGTGTGAGAGAGATCCACCTTTCCAAGTTGTTGGGGTTCATCTCATACTTCTGAAGATTTGAGGGTGCTGCATGTTCCATACTCCTCTTCCTCATCCTCCCTTTAGGGTAGGAAAAAATTTAATCGGGCCTAGTCTGTGTTTGTACGTGTGAGATACACAGTTTTTTATCCTATTCCGCTATTCAATACACACCCTTTTGGTGTAAAAAACATTAAATTGCGGCATAGTTTGCATATTTGACATTTGCATATATTGTGCCTTGTTGCGCTGTTTTGGGTACTCCACCAACATGGCCAGTGGCAATGACGCCATTCTCAGCTTAACTATCCCACTTCTATGCCTCCTTGAAAAAACAATTTGGGCGATGATGGAAGAGGATGTGGCACAGGATGAGGAGGAGGAGGAGGAGGATGAAGAGGTAACATTTCAAAGGCTTTCAGGGCAGTCATTCGCAAGGGGCTCCGAGGGTGGGTTCCTGCACACGCAAACGCCAGGGACACAATTGTCCAGCAGGGGCACAGTTCTGGAGGATGAGGAGGATGAGGAGGAGGAGGAGCTGGAGGAGGAGATGGAACCATGTTCACAGCAGGGTGGCACCCAGGCCAGCTCATGGCCATCACTGGTGCGTGGCTGGGGGGATACAGAGGACACGGACGATACACCTCCCACAGAGGACAGCCTTTCGTCGCCTCTGGGCAGCCTGGCACACATGAGCGATTACATGCTGCAGTGTCTCCACAACGACCGCCGAGTTGCCCACATTCTAACTTGTGCTGATTACTGGGTGGCCACGCTGCTGGATCCCCGTTACAAGGACAACGTACCGTCCTTAATTCACTCACTGGAGCGCGATCGCAAGATGCGCGAGTACAAGCGCACGCTGGTAGACGCCATGCTGCTGGCATTCCCATCTGACAGCGGGGCCACAGTGGAAGCACAAGGCAGAGGAGGAGGAGGAGGAGGTCGCCAACGCAACCAGGGCACCGCCAGCACCTCAGAAGGCAGGGTTAGCATGGCCGAAATGTGGAAAAGCTTTGTCAGCACGCCACAACAAACAGCAGCACCAGCAGCTCAGATGGAACGTCTTAGCAGGAGGCAGCATTTTACCAACATGGTGGAGCAGTATGTGTGCACACGCCTACATGTAGTGAATGACGGGTCTGCCCCCTTCAACTTCTGGGTCTCCAAATTGGGCACATGGCCTGAGCTTGCCCTTTACGCCTTGGAGGTGCTGGCGTGCCCTGCAGCCAGTGTATTATCTGAACGGGTATTTAGCACGGCTGGGGGCGTTATAACAGACAAGCGCAGCCGCCTGTCCAGAGACAATGTGGACAAGCTCACGTTCATTAAAATGAACCAGGCATGGATCCCACGGGACTTTTCCGTACCTTATGCAGAATAGCAATGGATACCGACCTTACCCACCCATTGTTCCATTTTTGCTCTTTCTCACTCTTTTGGGGTGTACCCTCATTTAAAATTTTTGAAAAGAAGCAGTGTTGGCTACCTCGTCCTCCTCCTCAGGGCCAGATTAATGTAGGGGCTATTGGAGCTGCAGCTCCAGGCCCCTACCTTTTATATAGGCCCCGGATTGGCCATATTCACTGTTACCGCTCTTCTGTCACTTGTAAACACAGAAGTCTGGCTTCTATGCTCGCTTCCCCAGGCAGCACCCTCAGAACCTCCCCACACAGCGTGAAGGCCGGACAAGGAGGGACAGTTGGCGATGCATGGATGTGTTTATGGGCTTCAGAGACAGCATCCCATGTTGAATTAGGCATGCATGGCTGCACCCTTCCTCCTCTGGGTGCATGGCAAGGCACGGCCCTTAAGGCCCTTCAAAATCCTCAGCACCAAGCCCATGATGCTGTTAATCCGGCCCTGGTCCTCCTCCACCGCCGCTTCCACCTACACCGCCCATAGGTGTGCGCAGCCTATTGCATTAAGGTGTGCACCCCAAAGTTGAAATACACATGCATGTGTTTGCCAGCAGGGAGAGTAATGTATCGGGGCCATGTACCTGTAGGCAAGGAGAAATAGAGCAGAGCAGGTCCCAGGGAGATCTTTCCCATCTCCTCACTGGCAATGCTATGTGCCCTAGGTGATTAGGGTGTGCCCAGGCACACCCAGCACACCCTGTGCGCACGCCTATGTCACCGCCACATCCACCACCACCTCAACCTCCCTCCTACTCCATATGGGCCTCGTCCTTCAGAGATGAAGAAGAACATTGTTTTATTTTTCTGTTTTTTTTTGTTGTTTTAAGTTATTTCCCTATCCACATTTGTTTGCAGAGCACTTGCCATGCTCTTAATTACGTTTTGCTGCCATTTGCAGCACTCTAGCCCTTTCCTTTGGTGTTTTAGAGCCATTTTAGTGCCTTAAAGTTCGGGTCCCCATTGACTTCAATGGGGTTCGGTGTCCGGGAAAAGTTCGGTAAAAGTCCGGGACACGGACCCGGACTTTTTTTTAAAGTTCGGCCGAACCCGTCGAACACGGACATCTAGGTGTCCGCTCAACCCTACTTGTGAGCGATAAAAATTCAAATGACAATACATTTACTTACAAGAGCATTTGATGCTTGCCCTGTAAAAGCAAATGTCATCTAGGTCATGATCCACCATCACATTTGTGTAGCGTCCCCCTGACCCCCAAGATGAGGAAGGGCCAACATTTCACCTAAGTGTACTGGTTCATAGGCATGGTGAGTTTCGACATTTGCAGAAAAGATGGGCGCAAGTCACTTTTAGAATGAACAAAAATGAGTTTATTGCTCACAACAGAAAAATGTGTGAGAGAGGGTTAGGGCACAGGGCACCCTAGGACAACATGCAGATAGATCAGCAGACTCCAAAAGCAAAACAGCCAGGTTGCACCCAATGTTCTGTGCCTACGCTGCAACAGCTGTCTCCTACAGCAACCAAAAACTCACAACACCATACAGGGTTTCCTTGAATGAGTTCCTCTTGACACTTTCCCAGCCTCTTCACAGTCCCACGCTCATGGAGAGTAACTACTGGTATCAGAGATGTATAGTAACTAAGTAGAACTACTTCACTACTGTACTTAAGTACCGAAAGGCGGTATCTGTACTTTCCAAGAGTAGAATTTTTTTCTCCTACTTCCACTTTTACTTCACTACATTTTTTCGATGATTTCAATACTTCTACTCCGATATTTTTTTTTGTGCTGCATAGTTACTCATTACAATTATAAAAATTACCACTGCCAGAACAGTAGATTGCAGGTTTCATGAAGCTCAAAATTATCAGCGCATACGAAAATAAATGCTACTGTATATATAAATAAAAGCTGCATTTGAAATAATAAAAAACAATATGATGTTCAAACTTTTGACTTCTTTCTTTAATAACTACATAACACAGTACTTGTACTTTTACTTTCAGTACTTGAGTAGCAATTTTTTTTTCAAAACTACTGGTACTTTTACTTTCAGTACTTGAGTAGCAACATTTTTTAAAAAACTACTTGCAATACTTAAGTACAAAAAATGTTGAATACTTTAGTACTTCTACTCAAGTCACTTTTTGATCGAGCACTTCCACTTCTACTCAAGTCACTTTTTGATCGAGCACTTGTACTTTTACTCAAGTCACTTTTTGATCGAGCACTTGTACTTTTACTCAAGTATGGGTTTCGAGTACTTTATACAACTCTGACTGGTACTCATCCTTCCCCGCATGCCCCCAGGCAACAATATGCTCTTGCTCTCTGGCAGATTCTCTCCCATGCCCCCAGGCAACAACAAGCTCTCTCTGACAGAGCCCCTGAGCACATGGCCAGGCCTCAAACTGCAGGCATCACCCAACGCAGGTGTTCCTCACACATCCACATCAAACCAAAGTCTGGGTGGGGGGACCCCGATCACTTGACTTCCTCCGAATTTAAATAAATCTCACAGCATGCTCAGTAGTCATTAACTCCTACTGATTGGTTGAAATAGATATACATATTCATAACTCAGTCTCACTGCAGTTCATTATACTAATGCAAAAGGCAACAGTGCCACCTATTTGATAGAAGGGAGGAACTATAGTTAAACCAGGCTTAAGAGAAAACCCAAATAATCACAAAGACTATAAATCAGCCAGGCTAGTTACCACCCAGCGTAGCTAAATTTACCAGTAGCCCCTGTTTAAGACAAGGGTGCTACACTTGTGACCTGGGGATTCATTTTGGGAGGGAATAGGGTTGGAATCTGGACAGTAGAGATCCTATACAGACCACTTATGTAGCTGTGCAGCAACAAATCACTTCTAATAATCTATTGCTGAACGCAATTAGCCAGCAATAGATCACTGTTGCAATTTACCTATTGCTGCAGGAAGAGGCTGAAAAAAGTTGCAGTAGCTCTTCCTGACCCTCCATACTGAGATGAAGTGCATTGGAATGACTCATGATGGCACTATCCTCCCAATGTAAACACAACGTGGAAGCATTGCATTTACTCACTGTTCTGCAGCAAGCTCCAATGGAGAGCTCTGTAAAAGGATGGGAAGCCCAGCAGCTGATCTTTTTCAGCTCCCCAGCTTAGCCAGGACCCAAGAAAACGGCTGAGTCCTGGTGCTGTTTAGAATGAAGCTTGCACAAACAGCTACTGTTTTAAAATGGCACCCAAGGGGGGCGCATGCGCGGCGCGAAGCTGGACAGTCGATAGAGTCACAGCTCCGCCGGAGGGGAGAGAGAAAAACCGCTTCCTCGGGGCCAGCTCACACTTTTTCGGCTTTAAGCACCTATCACCCCCCCGCAGGAATCCCTCGTGCATGCCTTAGGCCAAAAAGAAGCAACGGGGCCACCCGCCACAGCATTCCCTAACGACATATTTGCTCCGCACTAAAGAGAACACAAAGATGACCAAAGATGGCGCCCAGCCCTCGCCCACACAGCCTGCAGCGTCAGCTCAGCCACCTCCAGCTGCCAGCAATAACCCAGGGGACCGTGAGTACTCTCAATCTATTACAAAAGCAGATTTGGATGCTGGGTTTGCAGCGATTTATGAGAAACTAGCTGACAAGATCCAAACTGAGATCCACAAGTCCACACACACCCTGACACAGGAGATAACAGCACTGGGAGGCCGCACAGACCTGCTTGAAACCAAGCATGATGAGCTCTCTATCGCCCATAATGACCTAAGGAAGGATTTTGAGCTCCTCTCTGATAACTATGTCCTGCTCCAGTCCCAGGTGGAGGACTTGGACAATAGGAATCGCAGGAATAACCTGCGCATTAGGGGTGTTCCTGAGTCGGTGTCTGAACTTCTCCCAGCAGTCTCCACACTTTTTAATGACCTGCTCCCGGACAGACCAGCCACAGCATTCATTTGTGACAGGATTCACAGAGCCCTGCGTCCTAAGCCACCACCTGATAAGCCTCCTAGAGACATTATCCTATGTCTTAAAGACTTCCTAGTTAAGGAGGACATACTCCGGGCTTTCAGAAATACCCCAAACATTATGCTAGATGGCCACAGAATTCAAATTTACCCAGATATCTCCCAAGCTACACTAGAGAAGCGTCGTAAGATGAAAGAGGTCACTACAGTGTTGCAGACGGCCAGGATTCGGTACAGATGGGGCTTCCCTTTTAAACTCACGGTCCCTCATAACGGCTCCGTTTATGTTGTATACAACTTAGCAGAGGGCAAAGATTTGCTTATTAAGCTGGGCCTCATAGAGGCCGTGCCACCGGCCCGCTAACAGATCACCCCTAGACCATCACCAGTCTGGTCTACCCCAGCGACAAGGAGAGACCAGCGTAGATGGCGCAACCCTTTCAGAGATGGCTCTGTGTGACCCCACGGGATGAAGATCAAGAATGGAGTCTAAATGTTTGACCAATTTTAAATTTCATACTACATCCTTTTTTCCCTTGTTCTGTCTACTGTCTGCAAAATAACTTTTTCAGGACTGCTCTCTTCACACTAAGTATGCGTTAGTAATTTTTTGGATCCTATGCTGCTCGGTTTGAAGTGTGAGGGCGGAATCACCCATATCCGCATAAATTAATTTTTTGTTCTGACTTATCCATGGAAGCTCTCTACTTTTGGTTCCTCTGTTATGTAGCCCTTTTGTCATTCCTGCACATTGGTGCTACCCAGTGATTACCGGGCTTAGGCCGGATGCTCTTGTGGACTTGGAGATGCCAAACCAAATAATATTTGGACCCTATTTTACTTTATATATACAGGCTGTTTGGCTTTTTTTGGCACTCACCACACTAAATAACTGACAGGTGCTGGACAGACATTTGCCATGGTAGTTTTACCCCACGTTAGTAAAATGGTCATTCATATCTAATGTGCCTTATGATTGTGTGGTCTGGTGGGGGATAGCTGCTGTTCCACACAAGTGGTATAGCCCCTATTGCACAATCCAAGATTTTGGATCATTGTTTTTGGTCCGAAGACAGTTATTTTATACTATCCATATTTTTCTTTCTCCCCTCCCGCTAGTTTGCCCCTACTTGACCGCCTGAGCTGGTACGTGGCCTGGCCACGCTTGAGCACCGGTACGGACCGTTGTGCCCGTCTGGGCTGCCCGCGGCCCGGCTCGGGTGGTTATTGGACTTTTCTGTCCAAGGGTATAAGGTTTTTTGGATGGGATACAGGTTTTTGCCCATCCCCCTTGTAGGGCTTCTTCTCTGGAGGTATAATATTTCTCTTGCAATGTTGTTATTTGCTTTCTATTTTGAAAAAAAAAAATAGTTTGTGTTTTAGAAAGTAAATTTTATGGTTCTATGCAATGCTCGTGTGCCCAATGGGGCCGACTCCGGGGATCCATTTATTCGGGCCTGGGTCCATCCCATTCGGTCTTATCGCAAATCTAAGGTTTGTGAATGTTAATAAGTCATTCGGTTTTCTTACCTTCACTTTGGCCATCCTCACTAAATATCTAGACTCTTTTCCATTTTTTGAGTCAACTTTCCTGTGGAGCTTTTTGTTTTCCTGTTGTCAACCATGGGGATTAAGATTATCTTGCACAATGTGCAAGGATTCAATTCCCCCCACAAGAGACATAAGGCAACAATATGAACGTCTGGGGGCAGATATAGTATTGCTACAGGAGACGCATTTTGCCAGGGACAAGCACCCCAAGTTTTTTGATAAATCTTTCCAGCAATATAGATGTTCCACGTTTAATAACTAATCTAGAGGTCTTGCGATCTTTATACGTAACAATGTGATTTTTGATATTACATCCTCCTATTGTGATCCAGAGAGCCAATTTCTAATTCTTAAGGGTAGCATAGGTGGAAAATTGATCACTATTGTCTCTCTTTACGCCCCTAACGATGCTCAGGCAGCCTTTTTTAGATCCTTCTTTGAGGTGCTTGGCAGGTTTGAGTCCCCTCATATGGTTGTTGGGGGGGACTTCAATCTGACGGCACATCCCCTCTGGGATAGAAGTAGAGTTGTTCCTTCCTCCAAGGCCTTTCCTAAAAGCCTGTCCCGCTCCCTTAGTGATCTGCAATTGGTTGATGCCTGGAGGGCACACAATGTTGGGTGTCGGGCATACACATATTACTCACACCCCCACAATAGTTTCGCTAGATTGGACTATATTTACTGCACCCCGGTCCTTCTGGCTAATTCTAGGGACGCTCATATCCGGGTATGCCCCTGGTCAGATCACCAGATAGTCATGATGGAGGCTAGCGGCATTGGGATGGATAGATCTTCTTTTAACTGGAAATTGATTCTTTACTAAATGACCCCACACTTGCCTCTCAAATATCTTCCTCGTTGGAGGAATATTTCACAATTAATGAGGCCTTTGACACACCTGTCTCAACGGTCTGGACAGCCCACAAGGCTGTGATCAGAGGTAAAATAATTGCTCTTGCTTCAGCAAAAAATAATGCCAGACTGGCTGATATTAGGTCTTTAACGAAAGATTTGGACCGTTTGTATAACCTCCTCGGGACCTCCTCCTCACCATCTCTGTTAGAACAAATCTCCAATAAAAGGAAAATCCTAGATGAGGCCCTTTCTAAGGATTCAGAGAGGGTTCTCAGATGGTCCAAAGCCAAGTTTTTCCTTAGTAGCAACACAGCATCCACCATGTTTGCCAAAAAATTATCTCAAAATATTAGACAAACCCATGTGTACAAACGTAGGAGGCAGGATGGCAAGGTTGTTTCGCACCCCAAAGAGGTTCTTGGTATTTTCACACAATTTTATAAAAACCTTCTCTCGGACACCTCCCCCTCCACAGTGCCCATCTTTAACCTAAATAAATGGATTGACGGTTTACATCTGCCATCGCTCTCTGTAGAGCAAAGAGAGTCTATAGACGCCCCTTGCACGGAGGAGGAACTATTGGCCATTATTAAATCTTTAAAAACCTCTACAGCCCCGGGCCCAGACGGGTTCTCTGCCCTATATTATAAATCATTTTCCTCCCTCCTGATCCCCAGACTAACCAAGCTATTTAATGAAGTTCTTCTTGGAGGTGCTTTCCCTGAAGAAATGCTCCTTGCCAACATGTCCCTCATCCCCAAACCAGATAAGGACCACTCTCTCCCCCAAAATTACAGACCCATCTCTGTTATGAATAACGATCTTAAGCTCTTTGGCCGTCTCCTTGCGAACAGACTAGCCGGCCATATCCCCCATCTTATCAACCCAGACCAAACGGCTTCATCCCCGGCAGGCAACTTACGGATAATATCCGCTTGGCCACTAATATTATTCAGGACGCTAATTCCGCCAAATCCCCAACATGCCTGGTTAGCCTTGATATTCATAAGGCATTTGATAGCGTTAGCTGGTCATACCTAGAAAACATTCTGCCTAGATTTGGTCTGGGAACAGGATTTATTCATGGCTTCAAAGCCCTGTATGACTCCCCCCAAACGAGGATACGGTTACCCTGTTGTAATTCGGAATTCTTTCATCTCAATCCAGGCCAGGGGCGGACGTACAGGGGTCGCAGGGGTCGCCATGGCGACTGGGCCCCATGCTGCAGGGGACCTGAGAGGGCCCCTTGTATGTATAGAGACTAGGATCAGCAACCGCAGCTGAGACCGAGCTCCCCCGATCCTCCCGAAAGAGCTGACCGTGATCACATTGGAAATTGGAATGGAAAGTGAAAGTAAAGCACAGTGTGTGCTGTGCTCTCTGCCTCCCCCTACAGTGCAATACCCGGCATGAAGTTACAGGTCAGTACAGTCCTCTCTCTGCCGTTTTTAAAAGGCTTTCTGTATGTATGTGCATTATGTATGTATGTATGTGTATGTATGTGTGTGTATGTATCATGTATGTGTGTGTATGTATGTGTGTGTGTATGCATGTGTGACTGTGTTTATATGTGTCTGCATATGTGCATCTATATATGTATGTGTGTGCATGTATGTATGTTTGTGTGTTTATATGTGTATGGATATATGTACGTGTGTTTGCTTACATGCCAGTTGTGTGGGGGACACTTATCATCTAGGAAGCAATGTGTGGTGTGCTTGTCATCTGGGAGGCGTTGTGTGTGCGGGCACCAATCCTGGGGGGATGCTCTGAGTGGGGAGCTTGTAAACTGTGGAGTGCTGTGTGTGGGGTGCTTATTATCTGTGTGTGGGTTGCTTGTTATATGAGGGGCGCTATGTGTGGGTAACACGTATCAGCTGGGAAATGCCTGTCAGCTTTGTGGGACACATCAACTGGGAAGTGTATGCTTTTATATATACGTGTGTGTGTATGTGCTTATATATGAGTATGTGTGTGTGTATATGTGCTTATATATGAGTATGTGTGTGTGTATATGTGCTTATATATGAGCATGTATATGTGTGTGTGTATGTGTGTACATGTGCGTTTATGTGTGTGTGTGCACATTACTTTTAATCCTGACCCCATATATGTGTACAATCAGAAGTAATTTTTTTTTTCAGGTTGTTCATAGTACCAGCAAGAAAATGCTATTCCTCTGAAAAGCAATCCATACTCATATCGCTTTTTTTAGAGGCATTTGACAGGCGGTGAAAAGGCAATATGTTGCTTCCTCACCGCCTGCTTTAACCCCCTAATGCAGGGGTGGGGAACCTGCGGCCCGCACAATCATTGCGTCCGCCCCCCCCTCCCCCCCGTGCCGCTGAGCCTGTGTATGACAGTGGAGCTGTCAGAAGGAGCCAATGGCTGCGTCCTGACAGTGTGAGTCACAGAAAAGCTTCAGAAAAGAGTGGACCCGGGACGCAGAGCAGTGCGCCCCGGGCCCACCCATTTGTGTGACAATAGCGAATGAAAATTCACTATTGTCACACAGAGCCTCCTCCTAACCAATCAGGAAGCGGGTCCAAGACCCGCTTCCTGATTGGGTCTTGGACGAAAGGCAAACACATTCCATTGGTCGAGGAGGAGGCGGGAGGACTCGAGGAGAAGCCGCCGATGCAGGTAAGTGCACTGGCTTTCTGCATTGAAAGGGGGCACGCTGTGGTCAGTCTGCATTGAAAGGGGGCACGCTGTGGTCAGTCTGCATTGAAAGGGGGCACGCAGTAGTCAGTCTGCATTGAAAGGGGGCACGCTGTGGTCAGTTTGCATTGAAAGGGGGCACGCAGTGGTCAGTCTGCATTGAAAGGGGGCACGCTGTGGTCAGTCTGCATTGAAAGGGGGCACGCTGTGGTCAGTCTGCATTGAAAGGGGGCACGCAGTGGTCAGTCTGCATTGAAAGGGGGCACGCAGTGGTCACTCTGCATTGAAAGGGGGCACGCAGTGGTCAGTCTTCATTGAAAGGGGGCACACTGTGTTCAGTCTGCATTGAAAGGGGGCACGCAGTGGTCACTCTGCATTGATGGGGGCACGCTGTGGTCAGTCTGCATTGAAAGGGGGCACACTGTGGTTAGTCTGCATTGAAAGGGGGCACGCTGTGGTCACTCTGCATTGATGGGGGCACGCTGTTGTCAGTCTGCATTGAAAGGGGGCACGCTGTGGTCAGTCTGCATTGAAAGGGGGCACGCTGTGGTCAGTCTGCATTGAAAGGGGGCACACTGTGGTCAATCTGCCTTGATGGGGGCATGCTGTGGTCAGTCTGCATTGAAAGACGGCACGCTGTGGTCAGTCTGCATTGAAAGAGGGCATGCTGTGGTCACTCTGCATAGATGGGGGCACGCTGTTGTCAGTCTGCATTGAAAGGGGGCATGCTGTGGTCACTCTGCATTGAAAGGGGGCACGCTGTGGTCACTCTGCATTGAAAGGGGGCACGCAGTGGTCAGTCTGCATTGAAAGGGGGCACGCTGTGGTCAGTCTGCATTGAAAGGGGGCACGCTGTGGTCAGTCTGCATTGAAAGGGGGCACGCAGTGGTCAGTCTGCATTGAAAGGGGGCACGCAGTGGTCACTCTGCATTGAAAGGGGGCACGCAGTGGTCAGTCTGCATTGAAAGGGGGCACACTGTGTTCAGTCTGCATTGAAAGGGGGCACGCAGTGGTCACTCTGCATTGATGGGGGCACGCTGTGGTCAGTCTGCATTGAAAGGGGGCACACTGTGGCTAGTCTGCATTGAAAGGGGGCACGCTGTGGTCACTCTGCATTGATGGGGGCACGCTGTTGTCAGTCTGCATTGAAAGGGGGCACGCTGTGGTCAGTCTGCATTGAAAGGGGGCACGCTGTGGTCAGTCTGCATTGAAAGGGGGCACACTGTGGTCAATCTGCATTGATGGGGGCATGCTGTGGTCAGTCTGCATTGAAAGACGGCACGCTGTGGTCAGTCTGCATTGAAAGAGGGCATGCTGTGGTCACTCTGCATAGATGGGGGCACGCTGTTGTCAGTCTGCATTGAAAGGGGGCATGCTGTGGTCACTCTGCATTGAAAGGGGGCACGCTGTGGTCACTCTGCATTGAAAGGGGGCACGCTGTGGTCACTCTGCATTGAAAGGGGGCACAAACATTGCACTTGCGACTGGCCCTGGCGTTCCGCCACCAGGCTGGGAGGGAAGGGCCCCGTCCGGGGGGCCCTTTATGGTTTCCTGCATTGGGGCCCTGAAGGTTCTAGTTACGCCACTGATCGAGGCACTAGACAGGGTTGCCCCCTCTCCCCCCTACTCTTTGCCCTAGCTATAGAGCCTTTAGCATGTTCCATTAGAAATAATGAAAAGATCAGTGGGTACTTTAAAGGAGGGAGGGAATATAAGCTCAGCCTATATGCAGATGATGTGTTATTATTCTTGTCTAATCCTCGTGTTTCCCTGCCTCAACAACTTATAGAACTTGAGATTTTCCATTCTATGTCTGGATTAAGTGTAAATGCTCTCTGATGCCTATTAATCTACCAAATTGGATGTAGGTCTCAATTAAAGACTGTTTTTCATTTTCCTGGTGTACGAAACCGTTTAAATACCTAGGAGTATTTCTCACACCATACTATGACTCTCTTTATTTAGCAAATTTCCCACCACTATTTAAAAGATTAAACGCCCTGTTACAAACGTGGTCAACATATTTTATCTCCTTCTTAGGGAGATGCGTAGCAGTAAAAAATGATCATCCTACCTAAACTACTTTTCTGTTTTAGAGCCCTCCCAATCAATATACCTAAGTCTCATATAGCCTCCTTCCAGAGAGATATCTCCAGGTTTGCCTGGAACGGGAAGAGGCCTAGATATAACAAGCAAATAACCCACGCTCCACACCATAAAGGGGGTCTAGGTTTTACGGACCTATGGTCCTATTACCTATCAGCCAAACTCACCCAAATAGCACAATGGTATTCTAAAGAAGAAGTTATTCCGTGGCTATCCTTTGAAGAAGCTTCCATCACCCCCCTTTTTCTTAAGGCTATCCTATGGAACTCTTTGACAACCCCCAAACCCCCCCCCCCTTTCTAATAAAATTGTCAATCATTTAATTATATTATGGAGGAAATATGGGTCCCTATGCAGCCTTCTATCAGAAGTTTCCCCTTTATCTACATTCTTAGGTGTTTTGGAGTCCCCTGCCTTCCCATTGAGTCTGGATGACCTTCATCCCTGGATTTCTAGAGTCCTGACCTCCCTTCTGTCTTTATCAGTATGTAATTCTTTTTGCTCTTTTGACCAACTCATGAGACTTCATAATCTCCCTAAATCAGAGGAACCCCATTATGAGTCCATCAAAAAGTTCTTCCAACCTCACAGTTCCTTATCACTACATCCCCCCTATACTACATTTGAATCTATCTGTTGCTCCTCACCCAGAGATAGAGGCCTAATCTCAAGGCTATACAGGCACCTCATATGCTCTTCATTACCTGATAAATTTAAATACATGCTTAAATGGGAAGAGGATCTAGAATGCTCGAATTCTATTTTGGATTGGGATAATATGCTAACTAACATGCGTAAATGCACACGTTCTTCTGCAAGTAGAGAATCATCATTTAAACTCATCACCAGATGGTACCTAACACCTCCTCTGATTCACTCTTTCTACGATTCAGTTTCCCCCCTTTGCTTCAGAGGATGTGATCAGGAGGGCACATTCCTGCATCTCTTTTGGAGTTGTGATCACCTACAACCTATATGGGACAGAGTCAGGAGGTTTTTGTCCAAACTGAAAGACTCTGAGGCTAATATTAACCCCAGGATATGCCTACTAATTTCTCGGGTCCCGGATATCCCTGCCCCCATGTCCAGGCTGTTTCACACTCTTATGTCATCAATACATTGGATGATTGCCTTAAACTGGAGATCTAGCAGCCTGGTATGGTCTCAGGTACTATCCAGACTGGAGAGTGTAAAACTTTCCGAAAGAATATTCCACTCATTAAATAATACCATGATTGCCTTCAGTGGGAAATGGGATCTCTGGGACCCTTCTAGCTTTTGAGCTTGCCCCTTTTTTCTAATTTTCTTTTTTTTTTTCTCTTTCCCATTTGATTTTGACTATGTCGAGTATACCATTACCAACCATATGATGCAATGTACATTCCCTGACGCTGATACACATAGTTGGCTTTCCCAGATCTGTGATTCTAATGCCTTATTGTTTTTGTAATACTCTTCTGTATGATGATATTTGTCATTGATTGTTTGCTTTGCGTTGCATAAGCTTTGTCAATTTTCGTTGATCTGACTTTCTAATAAAAACTTTTGTAAACAAAATAAAATGGCACCCAAGACTCAAGTGGTTAATATGGTGTGTATGTGTTATTATGCATAGTGTGAATGGGTCCTGACAGAAATCCACAGCAGTTTAAAACATTTTTTTTTTTTTTCCAAACTTGTGTTTGTGAATTTCTTTCAATTCCATCCACTTAAGGTAAAACTATAGGGATTTTTTTTTTCATTTTGAATAGAGCAAGGGAGTGTAGTAACCTCTTATGTGAAGTGAAGTATCTCTTCACTACCTGTCCCATAGTCAAACAGGAAGTGAGAGGAAATCCCTGCAGATTAAGTGAATTTCTTGGGGACCCCCATGTCACCAGAACTAGTGTACCTGTTGGAACATTTACCCTCCATTACTTTTCTGGGGACAACCAAAAATTTGGGGGTTTTCTTTTACTTTCACTTTTAATGATAATGGTAAATAGGACAAATAGAGAGGATGAATCTCCTTAACGGGGGCACAGACATCAATAAAAACTGATAGGTGTTCTAATCAATCTCTACTCCGTCCGTCCAAAACTAAAAAAAAAAGTTTTGCCTTCAGTTATACTTTAAAGGCTTGCCTACCTTCATTATTTATATATTTTTTCAAATTGTTTTCTGTTCTGCGGTTTTACTGTTGTTTCTCCACCTAAAGTTCTCACTGTAAGGCTTCATGGACACTGGCCTACATTTACAACGGCCTTGGGAAAATGGAAAATGCGGCAAAATCGGCAGCACGTTTTACCGCATTTTGAGTTTTCTCGTGGTCGGCGGTCAAAACATTTCTATCCTGAATGCGATTCTTCCGCATTCAGGACGGAAGTTAAAGCTCAACTAAACGCGCGAGCTCCTAAACTCTGCTAAAAGACTGTGTATATTGACATATAGGTCTTTATGGAGTTAACTGAGTTAAGGAGCTTTGGCAAAACAACGCCAAAAGCTCCTAAACCCAAGTTTAGGAGCTGACAGTGTAGGCTAGTGTACATAAAGCCTAAGTGTCTGTGTTGACAGGCTTTGTTCGCATCAGCACTAGGGATGATCGAACTTTTGAAAAGTTCGGTTCCACCAGAACACCCGAATTTCCCGAAAGTTCGGTTCGGATTCCAGAACCCCATTGAAATCAATGGGACCCTAACTTCGGGGATAAAAAAACACAATTTTGAAGCCCTAAAACCCAATAAATGCCCCTAAAAAGTGCCTAGGGTTCTGGGTCATGCCCCAGGGACTATGAATCAGGCAAAAAAGTAGCATGTCCAGAACTAGAAAAAACAGACTATTTTTCTTAGAATTTCAGTAGCGCAGGGATGGTGTTACCCTCCTTTCACACCTGGGCGTATTTGTTTCAGGCATTTTTTAGGCGTTTTTGAAGGCGTTTGGAGGCAGGCATGACATCTGAACTTCTGTATAGGGGTATATATATACATATATATATATATATATATATATATATGTGTGTGTGTGTGTGTATATATATATACATATATATATATATATATATATATATATATATATATATATATATATGTATGTATACCCCTAACCCAAAATCTGCATAGTGGGGTCACCTTGACATGTTAGAGTTCGGTCACCCTGGTATGGCAGAGTCAGCTAAACTACTAAACTACACTACGGTCACCCTGACATGTTAGAGTTCGGTTACCCTGGTATGGCAGAGTCAGCTAAACTACACTACGGTCATCCTGACATGTTAGAGTTCGGTCACCCAGGCATGGCAGAGTTAGGTCATCCTAAACTCTGGTCACCCTGACACTTAAAAGTATCCCTACAGAAACTAGATTATTGAATCTAACTATAGTGGTATATAGTACCCTAAGTACACTGCATATCCCTTTCCTCACACTAAAAGAACAGCTCCATACAGCAGGTGAAACACACATGCTTCCACTCTCTTCAAAAGCCTCTGTATTACAGTGCTAGAGGTTAGGCGGGGCTATATTATATACTGGGGGGCTTATTCACTCCTAATTGGCCTCTGGACCCCGTAGTCACTCCAATCACGTTCCTAGCAGACTCCTGCCCCCTTCATTGGCTTTTACTGACGTTTCTGGGCCAATCACGGGCTTTTAAAGCCCACTTCCTGACCCATTGCATTTTGGGCAGTTCTGGTGACCGAATTCTGAACTTTTACCGCAAAAAGTTTTCGGCCGAATTTCGAACACCCAATGTTCGGGTCAAACCGATGGTCGACCCGAACCGTTCGATCATCCCTAATCAGCACTGTTTCTCTCCCTACAAGTCAATGAGAATGCAAAAGCAATTCAAAGAAAGTTGATGCAGCTTAGATGGAGGTTGTTGCAAGTCAATTGCATCTGTCATTGTGCTCTGAATTATCTTAGAGGTGTCTGGTCTGATCTCAAACTGCAGATATATACAGGGAGAGGAGGGATTTTGACTAAAAAAGCATTTTAAGACTTTTGAGAAAATTTAGTTCCTCATAAGATTGTGTAAATACTGTGGATTGAACAGCTGCTCACTTTTGAGATATTAGTTCTGCCCCTGCACACTTGTCCTTTTCTTAACGTGTGTAGTGCCCACCTAGATGGGTGCTAGGATTAGGTAAATTTATTTCTGGTTCACTGTATCGAGTGGAGCTACATTTAGTTGTTAGCCAAATTTAGTTCTGGCTCATCGTAGTCAGCGTGGCTGTGTTTGATTGTTCTGGTCTATTCTGTGTTTTAGTGTTCTGGACGTTAGTGGGCAGGAAGAGTCTAATCAGTAGCTGAATATTCATGCACCTCTCACCAATCCCTGGGGAGAGGTTCCCAGATGGTGACATACTCTGAGACTAAGAGCAACCTGGTCTTGGAGATTCAAACCTAGTGTTGGAGTTGAAGATCAAAGCCTAGGGGGGCTGATAGCCCTCTTGGCCATTCTGTCATGTATATTAAAAAAGAATAGCGCGCAAATGCAAAAGAAATTACTACCAAATCTGAAGAGAGTCCATAAATAAAAATGGGGGTTTGGTCCCACCATATGGCCATATCGTGCTCAAGCCCACTACTGCGTCAAAGTACCCCATTATCAGTGGGTCCTACACTATCCATGAAAAAGAGATGAATCCAGCCCTTCTAACCCTTGGAGATAACACTCCTTGCTGGGGAAGATGTGCAAATGCACTACAGGGGACTCCTCCCATATCCACTCGATGGTGGACACTGATTGAGTACAGGTGTGTGTGGGGGGTGGGGAGGGCTGCTCAACCTCGATAGTCTGGTCAGACCGAATACATAATAAACAGGCAAAAAATTTGGGGGAGCATACCCATGTATTTCCAAAGCTGCTGCAGCTATGAACCAAAAGACATGTATATTAAAAAAGAATAGCGCGCAAATGCAAAAGAAATTACTACCAAATCTGAAGAGAGTCCATAAATAAAAATGGGGGTTTGGTCCCACCATATGGCCATATCGTGCTCAAGCCCACTACTGCGTCAAAGTACCCCATTATCAGTGGGTCCTACACTATCCATGAAAAAGAGATGAATCCAGCCCTTCTAACCCTTGGAGATAACACTCCTTGCTGGGGAAGATGTGCAAATGCACTACAGGGGACTCCTCCCATATCCACTCGATGGTGGACACTGATTGAGTACAGGTGTGTGTGGGGGGTGGGGAGGGCTGCTCAACCTCGATAGTCTGGTCAGACCGAATACATAATAAACAGGCAAAAAATTTGGGGGAGCATACCCATGTATTTCCAAAGCTGCTGCAGCTATGAACCAAAAGACATGTATATTAAAAAAGAATAGCGCGCAAATGCAAAAGAAATTACTACCAAATCTGAAGAGAGTCCATAAATAAAAATGGGGGTTTGGTCCCACCATATGGCCATATCGTGCTCAAGCCCACTACTGCGTCAAAGTACCCCATTATCAGTGGGTCCTACACTATCCATGAAAAAGAGATGAATCCAGCCCTTCTAACCCTTGGAGATAACACTCCTTGCTGGGGAAGATGTGCAAATGCACTACAGGGGACTCCTCCCATATCCACTCGATGGTGGACACTGATTGAGTACAGGTGTGTGTGGGGGGTGGGGAGGGCTGCTCAACCTCGATAGTCTGGTCAGACCGAATACATAATAAACAGGCAAAAAATTTGGGGGAGCATACCCATGTATTTCCAAAGCTGCTGCAGCTATGAACCAAAAGATTGAAAGAAAAGAAAAGAAATTCTGTCATGTACCTGTGGGTTGTTGAGGCTTTGGTTGGGTTACCCAGGAGCCTACTTTGCCGAAAGTTGCTGAAGCTGACTGAGAGGCTGTCGTCTGAGCATCTAAGCTGGTATCACTGGGTGAAAATGTCTGGAGGATATTGCAATGAGGCAACCAATTTTCCAAGGACATTTGTGAGTACAGACTGGAAAGAGATCCTAGAGACTGTGTGCAGATGCCATTCCTCTTGTGCTAGAGTCATCATGTTTAAATAGGAGATTGTGTCCTGTGTCCTGAAGTTCTACAAGAGAAAACTCAGTTTCCTCAAATCATTGCTAAGGGTTACTTAAGTGTCCTACCATTACCCACTACCTATCGAAGTTCTTCAATAAAGGATCAGAAAAAGCATACCCCTAGACCGGGTTAATGAACCCGAAGAGTAATTGGAATTGTGTGTTTTCCACGATTCAACTATTGGGAAAACGATCTGGGCAATTTACTTAGCGGCTCCTATGGGGGTAGTTCTACATTTGTTTTTTTGTTTGTCATCTTTTGGATCTTTCATTTTCTTATTAAACATCAGCCTGTTAATCATCAGTTAACAGAAACTTCATAACTGCTCTAAAATATGTTACAATAAGGACAATAAATCATTGAATATGCTTTGTGTTTGCTGTACGTTCACACTTAATATGATAATAATTAGGTGAATGACAGCTAAACCCTAAATTATGTTAAAAACATTGCCTATAAATACTTGTTTCCTACATTGTAATCAGAAGTGTCATCATTTTGATCAGGCTTCTCATGTGGCCAATACATTTATTTTTTTTCAAGTAACAAATTGTAAAATATACCCATGACACCTTCCAAAGAGAGTTAAAATAGTGAACCACATCAGGGGGGAATGGAGGTAAGTTTTACCTAGTCTAAATAAACAAAACAGCGTTTAGCTTTATTCTGAAAAGTTTCCTCCATGTAAACCAGGGGTGTCCACCTTGCGGCCCATAGGCCGTATGTGGCCAAAGGATGAATATTAATGTGGCCCAACACAAAATCATAAATGTACTTAAAAAGGTTCCTTTTTGGAATTTTTTTGTAAAAATGCATTTGCACTTAGCAAATACATGCATCCAAAGAAAAAATTGAGTCTGTGTCTCTTTACTGGTATTTTATAAGTTTTATCTTCCCAAATAAAAATATCCCACTCTTATTTATGCCATCAGTTTACGGCAGCACCTATATTAGTGAGCAACTATTTTCAAAGATGAAGTACATGAAGGGCAAAATTAGAATCTGCTGATAAGAACCTTGAGAATTCTTTGAGAATTGCTGCTACATCCATCTAACCGGATATCAATGCGTTAGTTTATCAAAAACCATGTCAAATATCGCACTAGTATTATGTTGCCCTCTTTTACTTTTTTATTAAAAAAACATTTTAAAAAAATCGGATTTTTGTAAGATCTTACCGTAAAATCCTTTTCTCTTAGCTCATTGACAGACGTAGTCTTCTTGATTCACAAGAACTGGGTTATGTTGTCTCCGCAGGAGCAGGACTAGGCAGAAAAGAAAAAACGTTCTGGCTCCACCCTAGGGGCAGTCCCAGAGGGTATATCCTCCCTCTCTCTGCTACAAGGCATCAGTTCTGTCACAAAGCAGCAACAGAGAATTTAACCCAACCCAACTCAATGATAGAGGGGCGGGTACTACGTCTGTCAATGAGCTAAGAGAAAAGGATTTTACGGTAAGATCTTACAAAAATCCGATTTTCTCTGTCGCTCATTGACAGACGTAGTCTTCTTGATTCACAAGAACTGGGACATCCAGAAGCAGTGCCACAAATGAGGGGTGGGATTGACAGAAATCAAAATCCAATCTAGAAGGCCCAACCGGTGCCAAACTAGAAGTTTTAAAGGCTCATTATAAACAAAGAATGAGACTCAAATAAAAATTCCAACGGAAAAAAACCCTCGAGGTAGACCACTGGTCTCCTCAAATGGCGGCCTGCAAAACCTTGCGGCCAAACGAGGCATCAGACGATGCCATTACATCAACTTTATAATGTTTTGTAAAGGTATGCACCGACGACCAGGTAGCCGCCTTGCACACCTGGACCACTGACGCCTGATGGCGAAAGGCCCATGACGCACTAAGTGCCCGAGTGGAGTGCGCCTTAACAGGGAACGGGGGCTCCCGACCATTAATAGAATAAGCCTGTACCACCGTCTGTCTGATCCATTTGGAAATAGTCGCGGCAGATGCAGGCAACCCCTTTTTGGGTCCATCCGGGATCACAAAAAGTGAATCCGTCTTGCGAAACGAGTCTGTCGTTTTCAAGTATACCCTGATCGCTCGGACCAAATCCAAGGAGTGTAAAGCAAACTCCCGAGGATGACTGGGCTTAGGACACAGGGAAGGTAATACAATTTCTTCATTCAGATGAAATTCTGAAACCACTTTTGGTAGGAAGGATGGATTCGGACGAAGAACCACCTTATCTCTATGAACCACCAGATATGGGGAACGACAAGATAATGCGGCCAGTTCTGACACCCTGCGTGCAGAAGTGATAGCCACCAAGAAGGCCAACTTCTGGGACAACGTAGGTAGAGGAATCTCCCTAATATCTTCAAAGGGAGGTTTCTGAAGAACCGACAATACTAAATTAAGATCCCAGGGTGGTAACGGCGCGCGCACTGGCGGAGCCAGATGTCGCACCCCCTGGATGAAATTCCGCACCAAGGAATGAGTAGCCAAAGGCTTCTGAAAGAAGATAGCTAATGCTGAGACCTGACCCTTGATAGTACTCAAGGCCAGTTTCTGCTCAACCCCTTGTTGCAGAAAAGCTAATATTCGACTAACCGAATAAGACCGTGGACGGAACCCCAGAGGTTCACACCATGCAATGTAGGACTTCCATGTGCGATGATAAATCTTTCTGGAAATCGCTTTCCTTGCTTTAACTAGAGTAGGAATAACTGAAGCTGACAATCCCTTGTCCTTCAGCACCTGGGTCTCAATAGCCAGGCCGTTAAAGCCAGCGATGGTAAAGCAGGATGGAAGATCGGTCCCTGAGACAGTAGGTCCTCCCTGAGAGGAAGTCTCCACGGGACGTCCGCCACCAGTCTGACCAAGTCGGCGTACCACGCTCGGCGAGGCCAGTCCGGAGCTACCAGGATTACTGGAATTCCTTCCTCCTCTATCCTGCGAAGAAGTCTTGGCAGTAACCCGAGAGGAGGGAAGGCATACATTAGCTGGTATTGCCCCCACGGGGCGATCAGTGCGTCTGCGGTCTCTGCTAGAGGATCGCGGGAGCGAGCCACGAATCTCTGTACTTTCCTGTTGAATCGTGATGCCAACAGATCCACATCCGGGGTGCCCCAACGTAGGCACAACTGGTGGAAGACTTCTGGATGGAGGGACCATTCCCCCTGATCCAGAGTCTGACGGCTGAGATAATCTGCCTGCCAATTTTCCACCCCCGGAATGAACACCGCAGAGATCGCTGGAACAAATCGTTCCGCCCAGCGAAGAATGCAAGCCACTTCCTTGGCCGCTCGGACACTCTTGGTGCCCCCCTGGTGATTGACATAAGCCACGGCCGTGGCGTTGTCCGACTGGATCCGAACCGGGCTGCCCTGGAGCTGCTCGGTCCAGTGAATCAGACAAAGTCTGATCGCTCTCAGTTCCAATACATTTATCGGCAACCTGGATTCTTCCGGGGACCAAAGTCCCTGGACAGATAACTGACCGAGAATTCCTCCCCATCCGGATAGACTGGCATCCGTGGTCACTATCGTCCAATATATTGGCAGAAATGACTTTCCCTGGCTGAGCATCGGAGACCGAAGCCACCAGACCAGAGACTCTCTGGTCTGTTTGCTCAATCGGATCCGATTGTCCAGGGATTCCGGATTCCGATTCCATCTGAGAAGAATCTCTTGCTGAAGAATTCGGGTATGGGACTGGGCAAATGGGACTGCTTCGAAGGAAGCCACCATCAACCCCAGAACCCTCATGCAAGTTCGAAGAGAAGACCAGCTGTTGGATAGTAACAACTGGACTGCTGATTGAATCTTCCGGAGTTTCCCTACCGGAAGGAAAACTCTTGTCCTGACTGTGTCTAGAATTAGACCCAGATATTCGAGCCTCTGGGTGGGAACCAGAAATGACTTTTGCTGGTTCACCAGCCACCCGAATTCCTGTAAAGAAATTATAGTAATTTCTATGTTTTGTAGCAGGGTCTGAGGAGACTCTGCATGAAGCAGGAGATCGTCTAGGTAACCTAGAATCGATATGCCTCTTTGGCGCAGTAGTGCCAGCATTGGGGCCAACACCTTTGTGAAGACCCGAGGAGCCGTGGCGAGACCGAAAGGTAACGCCACAAACTGATAGTGGTTCTCTTCTACGGAAAAGCGTAGAAACCGCTGATGTCCTGCGAAAATGGGAATGTGAAGATAGGCGTCCTTGATGTCTATGGACGCTAGGACATCCCCTGGATGCAGGAAGGCTGCTACTGTGCGAATGGATTCCATCTTGAATTTTCTTATATTGAGAAAGGAATTGAGTGCCCTTAAGTCCAGAATTGGACGCAGTTTGCCCTCTTTCCTGGGTATTGTAAATAGGTTTGAATAAAACCCCTGAAAACGTTCTGTCCAAGGAACGTGGACTACCACTCCTTGTTGTAGTAAATCCGTGACTGCTCTCCGCAGATCTTCTAGACGATCCGGGGATAGTCGGATATTGGAAGGGAAGAATCGCGCCGGTGGGAGAGATCGAAACTCGATCTTGTACCCTGACCTTATGACTTCGCAAACCCACTTGTCCGGGATTCTGGAAAGCCATGGATCCGGGAACCGGCGAAGACGTCCCCCCACCCCAGTTATGGGTGGGGGCGCACCTTCAGGCTTTGGACGATTTATCTTCAGGTCTGGAGGGGGCGGGCTTTTGCTTGCCCGACCAACGTCCCCTGAAGCCTCCTGAAGGAGCTTTGGAGGACTTAATTTTTTCACCCGCGGGACGAAAAAACTTTTTGTGAGCAGAGAAAAAAGTCCCTCTTCTTTGACGAGGTCCTTTACCTTTAACATTTTGCGGTAAAAAGGTGCTCTTTCCTCCCGTGAGATCCTTAATGATCTCATCTAAGTTGGCTCCAAATAGACGCCTGACTAGACAGAAAAAAACTGATGCCTTGTAGCAGAGAGAGGGAGGATATACCCTCTGGTACTGCCCCTAGGGTGGAGCCAGAACGTTTTTTCTTTTCTGCCTAGTCCTGCTCCTGCGGAGACAACATAACCCAGTTCTTGTGAATCAAGAAGACTACGTCTGTCAATGAGCGACAGAGAAAGTTACGTTTTTTTACTTGTTTAGATATATATATTATCTATTTTAGTGATCATAAACTTGTAATCTGCCTGACATTTTCTGCTCATCAGCTCTCCTTATTGTTAGTGCATTTTATGAGTGGCCTGAGACAATTCCTCTTCTTCCATTGTGGCCCATTAAGGTCAAAAGGTTGGAAACCCCTGAATTGTAAACTATATATATATATATATATATATATATATATATACGTTACCTCTTTGCAAAAAAGTGCCTGTTTCTTTGTCATAGAAGACCATACTAGTGCACTTAAAGGGTAACTCCGCTTTTGTGAAAACAAGTTTGATTTTAGGTACCCGCTACAATATAAATGTTCGTTTTGGTGAGATACTCTACCATGGTTAAATACTTCTAAGGGGGTGTTGACACTGCAGTTTTCTCATCAGAACAGGAAAAGTGCACAAGCTGATTATATTAAACTAGTGTAAAACAAATTCAGTGCACAACCTAAAAACATTAAAGATATAAATGCTGAGTGTTCAATAACAAAAAAATCCACACACATATATATGTGTGTATATATATATATACACAGTATGTACACAGATCCCAGTGAAAAGAAATGTTCAATAAAGGTGCTCTTATGAAAGTGAAGAGTGATTCACAACAACACTGGTGCTTCATATGGTGCTTTCTCCAATGTAGGCAACTGTACACCTCTTACCAGAAAGGCTGGATCCCAAATTATAGGGATCTACTTTGCTTATATCAATGTAGGCCTGCTAGAGTATTCTACTCCTAGGGCTCCGTGAAAAGCAATCCTTCCTGGTAAGGTGTCAGCTTCAATCAAGTGGATTGTATTGCTCAAATATCCACTGATCCATGGATCATCCTGCCAAAGGTATTCTCCAGTATAGGGGGTTTAAGAAGGAGGAAACTTTATAATAAACTAGTTACTCCCTTTCAGAATCAGTACCCAAAGGTCATAGTGGTACAAACAGATTTTTCTTTAGAGCAGAAAATGGTAGGAATCTGCTAACAAGTTTGCTCAAATTCCTAAAATAACATTGATCACCCAGGGGGATTTTCTTTTTTGTAACTACTTGCCTACTGGGCACTTTCATCCTCCTTCCTGCCCAGGCCATTTTCAACTTTCAGCACTGTTACACTTTGAATGACAATTGCGCAATCATGCAACAATGTACCCATATTAAATTGTTAACAATTTTCCACGCAGAAAATAGAGCTATTTTAGTGGTATTTAATCATCACTGGGTTTTCTATTATTTGATGAACAAACGAAAAAAGACTGAACATGAACAAAAAAAAAAAAATGTTGCATAGTTTGTTATGAAATTTGCAAACAGGTAATTTGTCTCCATTAAAGATGTGCGCTGATGAGGCTGCACTTATGGGCACTAATGGGCTCTCATAGGCAGCACTGATGGGCTCTGATAGGCAGCACCGATAGGCACTGATAGGTGGTACTGATGGGCACTGATAGGCAGCACTAATGGGCATTGGTAGGCAGCACTGATGGGCATTAATTGGCAGCACTGATCGGTGACACTAATGAGGAGGCACTGATGAGGCTGCACCGATGAGGTGACACTGATGGGCACTGATAGGTTGCACTGTTTGGCACTGATAGGTGGCACTAATGGGCTCTGATAGGTGGCACTGATAGGCAGAACTGATAGACAGCACTGATGGGCACTGATAGGCAGGACTAACAGACACTGGTATGCAGCACTGATGGGCACTAATTGTCAGCAATGATAGGTGACACAAATGAGGAGGCACTGATGGTCACTAATTGGCAGTACTGATAGGTGAAACTGATGAGGAGGAACTGATGAGGCTGCACTGATAGGCAGCACTGATGGGCACTGATAGGTGGCAAAGATGGGCTCTGATAGGCAGCACTAATAGGCAGCACTGACAGGTGGCACTGATGGGCACTAACTGGCAGCACTGATAGGTGACACTGATGAGGAGCCACTGATGGGCATTGATAGGCAGCACTGATGGGCACTTATTGGCAGCACTGATGAGCACTGATTGGCAGAACTAGTGGTCACTGATTGGCGGCACTGGTGGGCACAGTTGGGACTGCACTAATAATCAGTGCCCTGATTATCAGTGACAATAGTTCCTTTAACACAAGCCAGTTATTGGTTCTCTTCTCTCCTCACCTTGTCAGTAAGAGGAAAAAAAGCCGATAACCGCCTAGTGTTTACTTCCATTAACAGCTGTCATTGGACACAGCTGATCACGTGGTAAAGGGCCGCTGTGAATGGTCCTTTACCCCGATCAGCTGAGTCTGAATGACTTGGCAAACAACGCGTGGTGCCCAAATGCCGCAGGGGGCACGTGGGCAACGCAATCATGGGAGGATGTCAATGCACGCTCTTCCAGCAAAGGAAGCCCTGTAGCCATGTTTCTGGTATATATAGCGTCGCCTAAAACTGGTTAAATAAAAGTGGAACTACTCTTTAATTTAATTTAGGACTGAGTGATTAGAGCATGTTTTACAAGGAAATAATTTTTACATCCCTAGCATCCCTTTGAGCATTTAGCACTTTCTAAAGTTATCTCATCAAAGATTAAATGTCTAGTGCAGGATAAGTAAAGACATTGCATGGTAATTTTGTATTGAGTTCTATGCAGACTTTTGGAAGAAACATTGACCAGATTATAGGAACAGTGGGCAAACTGAACATATTGCCATGGTTGCAAGGAATAACATTGTTTTCATTTTTGGCAGTTTTGGTTGAGTCATTTTTATAGCCTTCACTACGCTCACTACACCCTTGCTATAGAAACATTTAAGGTAGAGTGTAACTGTGTTATGTATGTGGCCTTTGGTGATTGCAGTCATAATCAACAGGCTCAATATTTAGTGACAGATCCCAATAGGAAAGCAGGAAACAGTTGCTGCACTGTGGGAGTTAATGATCAATATTTATGACGTAGTGGTTTTGGTGGCATTGGAACATCTTGGGAAAGATGTTTAAATTAGTTTAGCTTATTCAGAAGGTTTGTAGGCTTCAATCTAAGCTGCTTCAAAAACAGAATTACCTCATAAAGGAGGAATGTATAACTGAGGTGTAGAAATAAATCAAAAGGACTGAAGTAAAGATATTTAAATTTTACCCATTAATTTGCCAGTTCTACAAGAAAAAAACATTCCAATGCATTTCAAAAGTTTTAAATTGCCCTCTTTTTTGGGGATTTTGAATTTTGACCGCATGCCCACAATTGCTACAATAAAAAATAAAAATAAAAAAGATCAATACTAGGAAGAAAACATACAATGAACCCAGAAACACATTGATGTATTTTTGAAGAGTAGAGCAAAAAAAAAGGACAAAACGAAATAGTTTGATTTCCGGCTTCTTACATTTGGTATCCTCACATCTCAACCTATTTATGATTGAAAAAAAAACAGCATTGTACAGTAAAAACAACTGGCAAGTCCAAAGGGGGTTCCACTTAAAATAGTTTTTTTTTTAATGTTTGGATTGGAGTAAAGTACAGTTAGATTCTCTGCCCGATCTTGATCCTTGTCTATGACCCTGACAGGGAAGTTTCACCCTACCCCATCCAAAAGTGACAGCTATGACTATTCTGTGAGCTGAACCTCTGCATTTCCTTCTGGGAACGTTCTGGGTAACTTTATATGGAGGTTCCCCTAGGCTGCTGGTGGAACCTTCTTAATGGTATCACCATCCTGTAAGTGCATTCTCAGCAGTATATGGAGGAAACCTTCTACAACATGGGAATGAGGCAGTCCTGCTCACATTGGGGACCTGATTGTCATGGTAATCTAACCATTAAAATTAGACAGCTGATGGATGAGCAGACACAGTCTAATCAGTCCTCAAACATATGTTCTGTCTGGCCTTCTCATAAACAAATGCCAAAATCAAGCTTCTATGTTTATGCTATGCAAAAGGGAAGGAAAGTGCTCTAATGCTACTACCCTATGGATTACCAGAGAGGAAATTTTTCTAGCTGATCAACTGTTTCCCAAAGAAGCAGTAGCCAACAGGCTTTTGGCTACCTTATAAACATGGGATTATCCCTTATTGTTGATAGATTAAGTATCTGGTGTCACAGATTGTCATGTCCAACATTAATAAAGTTTGGGTGCAATTTTCTGTAAGCCTTGCCTCAAACCCTTTACAAATGTTACCATATGTGGTCAATGCCACACCTTTTTTTTTTTTTTCTCCTTCAAAACAGTTTATTCAAATTCAAGAAAAAAGGGGTTTACTCTAATGAGAGTATGAAAATATAACATAAACATTTTGAATAATATCTTTAACACGTTATACAATGACAAGACTAATAAAAGGTGTCCAGAGCTTGGGACACATATTGTAACCATGTGAGCAACAACCAAAGTGTAGATAACAGTGCATATACAGAGGAATGGAGGCGCCTGACCCGCCCAAGGGGTCGAACACAGTCGGGCTCTCCAATGCGTCAAAACCAGCAGGGCGAGGGAAAAAGGAAAAGAGAAGACAGAGAAAAAGAAAAAGGAGAAAAGAGGGGAGATGGAGGGCAGTGAGAGGGGTTCGGGGAAAGGTCCAGATGGTACATAGAGGGGTGTATGCCCCAGCCCCCCCCCCCCAGGCGCCCAGGTCCATCATCTCTACAGGTAAGTCCACCCTTTTCAGGCAGGACAGTCTCCATCACTTGCGCGTACGTCAGTGAGGATTTAAAAGCAGATACCTTTTTTTACACAGTTGGAAGCTCAAGAACAATTTTACCAAATGTGGAGGTAGATATTCACAAATCATTTTTTACTAGCGATTTTATATAGTAAATTCTGATGATCATTAATTGATCAGCAAAATAGCTGCATCCTCCTTGTGGACTGCTATTGTACCGTATTCCCTCTAATCCTATTGATATGTGTTCTTTCCCTTAATTTAGAGACTGTATCCCTTGTGATTTGATGATTGGGCTGCTTTAACACAGCTGTTGAATGGAAAATTACAGCTGCAGTTTGATAGATTATCCCCCTGATTGAAGATTCAATAGCGTGGTTTAGAGTTTTTCAATTGCAATCACAGCCTATTGTTTGAACACTAAAATAATGGATATCCTGTAATCAATGCTGATGTTGAAATAAATAACATCAAGCTGGAACACTGGAAATGTTTGTACACAAATGGCTATTTCGCCTGAAAGCACAACTGTTGTATTTTAAATACCAGTCTATGTTTGAAGACAGACTTGAAATCAGATTTCAATTAAGGAAGGACATGAATATGATTATTTGTGCCTTTAGTGTTTGTATATTGCCAGGAACATGGCTCCTTCCCTTCCCAGGACCACAATTACATGATCGTGATATTAATGTGATGATGCCTTTATGTTATTTATGCCCTTCTTATTTGTCATTTTACCTTCTTTAAACCGTATGATAGTCTTGTTTTTATCATACCCATAGTTACATCTTGGCAGAAGCTGAACCAGTGAGTACAGAACTGTAAACCATAAGGTGCAGCTCAACATGGAACTCCAATATTATCATGCACCCAGACCTGGATTTGATCTCTTGTGATTCACAGGTTGATATTCTCATACCTTACATAGGAGTTTTTGGCATGTTCATAGGGGAGCAAACTTCTTACACAGCTATGTTATTTATGACATTGAAAAAGACCCATATCTATCAGGACCACTTCTTACAACATTTCCAGTTTTGATCCAGAGGAAGGTAAAACAAACCCCCCTGTGTAACTACTGTGAATTTTAACACACAACAGAAAATAATTTTCACCCCATCCTCCAAAGGCATTAATTATTATATACTGTATGTAGCACTACCCCCTTAAGAGACACTGAGTATTTTGAGTATTTTTGAGTTCCCTGTCTGTTCTGAGCCTGATCTGGAAGCACAGCCCCTACTTACACCATCATAAAACCTTGACCAAGAGAACCCCCTGACTTTGAGACACAAAATAATCAAACAGTTTAAGGTGAAAAATACTATGATTTGATTGAGTTCAGGATATTAGTAGTGAAAGCAAGCACAACAAAAGTAACAGTATGTGTTCACAAAAGTTAAACACTCTGAAAAGCTTAGCAAAATAATCATGCACAGTACCCAAGTGTCCTGTAGGACCAGAGTTTAAATGTTAATCCCAGCACTTTAGATTTTTACCAAAGTGAACTGACAGGCTATCAAGAAATTGGGCTAACTCACGTCTGGATTCTCAATGACGGGGAACAGGATTTAGCTCTACAGATGAATTTGCAAATATTAATGTCCCCTTTAATATCAATTCAAAGTGTAGGAACAAACTCTTCTGCACGCTTGATGGGGCTCTAGTGGGACACATTAGGGTTGAGATCCTATTATGTGGAAGCAGGATTTCCCTTACATTGGTGATGAGAAACTGAGTAAAGTCTCTTTAACACAGAAGATGAATGCAAAAATTTCTAAAGTTGAGGAAGTGGCAAAAGCAGACTTCATCGGAATTTGAACCCCTTTAGGTGGTGAACTAGTCTGGTGAAGCAAGCACCATTACAGCTAGAGGATGCTTGAGATGAGATATAAAATGTATTCCTGTCTGCAGGAAAACACGTTCTGTAGCAAGAATCCTGCACTTTCAGAATAGTGGGGAGACACTAAAGCAATAGGCCGCATTACTGAATGGGCTAAGAAGCCTGTGTCTCTGTGATGCAAGGTGTACTAAGCTGGAACAAATTAAAACAACAGAGTCACTTGTATCTTTTAATTATCAGGGTTATGAAACCCTCTCATCTGGTCTGTAGTCCTAACAGTGTAAACAGAGGTCTGTCTGTTGGGGGGGGGGCTTTTTTTCTTGGTCCCTCTGTTCAAGGAGCGATGCCAATGGAAGTACTATGATCCGCCTGCCTGCAGGGTTGTCTGTCCTTCCTGTCAGCGATACCAGTCCCTCTGCAGTCCCTCTTTCCTTCTCTCCAGTGCAACCCAATCCGTCCTGGGTCCTCTGGGTCCATCTTTCCCCATCTACTTCCTTCCTTCCTTCCTGGAAAGTTCCCGGGCTCTTGACTATATGAGCTCCCGCCCCTATTTGCAAGCTCTTCTGGGATATGTCTTCTGTTTTGACTTGTCTAAGTACAGAAGCCCTGCTATTAGCATATAAGTTCAACAATGCTTTGCTGTGCTTTATTAACATCTGAGTAACTAAACTGCAGAACACTGTCATCTTGTGTCATTTGGCGGTGTGTAAACATAGAAGAAAGGAACACAGGGTTTTTAAGAGCACAGTTCAAGTGGCTCCAGAATGTCAGTTTTGAGTGAGGAAAGGTGGTTTTTCATCTTTCCCCAGGTTTTGTATTTTCCAGATCAGGGTTGAGAGCTTGGAGACTTCAGAGTGCTTTGTGTGGAAGGAAGTCTCCAACCCAGTGTACAGTACTTGCTAGAGACTAGCAGTGTGTATGGACAGGTGTTTACAGGTGTTTACCTTTAAAATCTAGGACCTAGAGGGCTGGAGACAGGTCTGGTTGTGAGACTGGAGGTATCTGTCCAGGAGACAAGTGTATATACCTTAGAATACAGTATCACTGTGTGCTGCTAGCTGTGTACATTGAGAGTCTGAGAAAGAAGATTGTCTGGAGGATACAGACAAGGGTCTGAAAAGTAAAGTAGCTGTGCACATTGGTCTGGGGGATCAGGCCTAAGGCCTAGGCTTGAGACCTGAAGGAGTGGTGTGGAAAGAGGGAGCCAGTAGGCTGGAGTGTGTTGTCTGGCGATTAACAGTGAAGGTGAAAACCTCTGCATGGGCAACTCATTTGCATGTGAACCTTTTTCTTTTTTTTTTAATAAAACAGAAATTCCGGAGCTGGCCGAACTTACTGTAAAGCACTACCACTAAGCTAATAATTTCCCCAATGTCACAAGTGATGCTGAAATGCAGATATAAAGGTGGAGTTCCGGACCCTTGTACACGAGAACAGTGAGTGTTGCCAGAAACTGTTTGTGCCCTGCAGTGTGTACAGAACTTCTGGAGTATGCTGAACAGACTGTGAAACAGTACCACTGAGCTAATAATTAACCGATTTCACAAGATATTTTTCTCT
The DNA here is from genome assembly GCF_965119305.1 of Pelophylax lessonae. NCBI lineage: Eukaryota > Metazoa > Chordata > Amphibia > Anura > Ranidae > Pelophylax > Pelophylax lessonae. The sequence goes on from NC_138769.1 coordinate 573,726,142, forward strand.
TAATACATTAGGGGCTCACTCTCATAATGATTTTTTTGTGTGAAATGCATCTTTAAAGTTATCAATTTTTTGCTTACAATATTGCTGCTATTGTTGCTTTAAATTATGGTCCTAGTAAGGTCTCCTGGGCCTATGCACACTCTGCTATTTTCTTGTTTGCATATATGTATTGGCTCTGTATTAAACACACAGATGATGCTACACTTCATTAAAAAGATTTATTCAACAAGAGAAAATACATTAAGAGTCCTTGCATATAGACCACCCCTCCCTGATGTGCATTACACACACCTATGGGCTTAATCATAGTGTAGCCATGTGCTGCTACTGGATATGTGTAATCCCCTGCTGGGGACAGAGAGAGGAATGCAGCCAGTGTTTTTTTTCTTTTTCACTGCTGTCTTTGTTGTGGCTGTGTGTGTGTTGTCTACTCACTCCTGCCTTAACCCCAACTGCACCCCCCGCCCCCCATCCTGGCAGTGCAGTGTGGTTCCAATCAGAAGGCAGGAGAGAGAGGGAGCCAATAGTAGTAACAGTAAAGACTTACTGTGCAGGCATGATGGAAACTGTGGTTCTTGAAGGGGTGCTGGACAAGGCTTGTTGATAGAGATTGGCAGACTGTGGACTTCAATTCCCACAAATCTTTGCACCTTGAGGAGAAGTTTCACTGTTTCCCAGGGAAAACTGATCTTGATCAGGACAGTTCAGGGAAGAGAGTGAGAAAGACAGATCTGTTATGAGGATCTGTGCCTCACATCTGAGGGAGCCATTAGAGAGAAGCAACGAGAGTCTGTTGCAGTGCCTGTTCCCCTACATGGAGAGGGGATGAACCTTCACCTGAGCCTACTGGAGCTGTCTTTAGAGACTGAGTTTAGAGTTTCTGCATCTTCTGGTCCAAGCTAAGAGACTGTGGTCTGTGTGAGGATCCAGAGCCTGGTCACTGGGAACCGCTGATCGCCAAGCCATTGGGACCCGATTAGCCATCTGCCAGGAAGTTGTGAGCTGAACTACATGTCCTAAACGCCCACCGCACTTTGTTAGCCCAAATGGAGACTGCCCCATACTTCAGACATGTTCAGGAGGACCCCATTCACTAGAGATGCAAACACCCACATGCTCTAAGGATTGCATGCAGAGCGTGTGCATAAGGACCCATTAACCTTTTGTTAGTTAATTAATGCCGCTACAGAGACTCTAGCTGCATCTGTTGTAGTTAAATTGAATGTTGCTTTATTTTTGCCTTTGAGTGCCAGTTAGTGGGGCATTGACCATAGTGCCTTTATGTCGGTGTAATAGTCTATTTACCGACTTATACCATGTTGATTTGAGTTGCCATAATATATTCAATTTATTTACCGCTAAGCTGTTTGTGGCCTTATTTCTGAGCATTCTGAAAGAGCAGTAGACTGCTAACCTTTACGTCCACAGGTGTAAACAGCTCTAGGTAATGTCCAAGGGTGTCAGTGAAGACTGAACAGTTAAGAGAGTCATGGCAGAACAAAGGACCCATCATCACCATTGACCCATGTGGCGGTAAGTGCTACAATATGGTTGTGCATTGGTTGTTCAGTGTGGCTGGGACCACTCTTTATCCGGAAGCGATGCAATTGTTATGTCAATTCTGTCTCATGCTGAACCGCATATGCTGGCCTGAGGGTTGAATCAGGTGGCTATGAGGCAAGTCTACTTTGAGGAAGAAGTAAATTTGAACTTCGAAACATTGGTTATTGAGTCTCATTTTTCATCTGGTCTGTAAGCTGTACCATGCTATTTTCACTTCTACTATTGTTATTAAGCTATTGCCTGTACAGCATCTTTAGAACTTGTGTCAGTGGGCTTTTCTTCACATCTGAAATGCTTCTCTCCTCATACAAGTCAATAGGAACGAAAAGTAGCTCAAGACCTAAGTTTAATTCAGCACAAGGGATACTACTTATATGATGTGTCCCTTGTGTTGCTGTGTCCTTGTCCTCCTCCTCCAATGCCCCCCCCCCCCCCAAGTTGTGACAGACACTCTTCAATATTGCCTGACTATGCACACCCTTTTTGCCCAGCTCTGCCATTTATGAAAGCCAGTAATACAGCTTCTATGAATAAATTGTGATCTATGAATGGAGGAGAGTGGACTCCATTCCATTCAATCATAAGCTCAATTGAGGCCTAATTTTTGACTGTTTTCCTTTAATAAAAGGTGTAGCACACTAGTGACATTATCGCACTTAGATGTTGCTGCTTGTGATTTTGCTGTTTCTTCTTCTGCATTTGTTCTGGAGGAAAGAGGAGAAGGTATTGGGTACAGTCTATCACAACCAACAGGGAGAAGGGGGACCAGTTTTGGGTGCTGAATGTTCAGCTCTGAGAACATGAGGAGAAATTAAACTGGAGGAGAAATTAAACTGGCGAGGTTGGAATGGTATCAGCTGTGGTGGTGAGAGCAGATGGGGTTGGTGGCAAATGCAATTGTTAAAGCAGATCTGGGAAGGAGTTGCAGGTATGGTTATGTGTTGAGGGGGTAGAGTGGTGAGAGCAGGGGTGAGTGGATGATGGGAAGAGTGGTGATAGCAGAAGTGGGTGGGGGGTGAAGACTATTGAGAGCAAGGGTGGGTGGGGGGCCTGAAGAGTGGTGAGAGCAGGGCTGGGTGGGCAGAGGATGAAGAGTGGTGAGAGCAGGGGTGGGTGCACGGGGGATGAAGAGTGGTGAGAACAGGGGTGGGGTATTAAGAGTGAAGAGAGCAGGGGTGGGTGGGCTGGGTGTAAAGAGTGATGAGAGCAGGGGTGGGAGGGCAAGGAGAAGATGGTTCCTTTCTGTAGTATGGTCTATGTCATTTCTACATTACATTTTTTATGAATAGGAAGTTAATGATCAACTTTGTATTACCCATGTACTGTACTTAGGTTGTTTTATGCAACAGAGTCATGAATAAGCTAACCACACAGAAATGGTGAAAAAGGCTGATTTTATTTCAGAAGATGTCTATCCATTATAAGCAGTACTTCTTACTAGTATTGCTAGGTATGGCTAATGGAAATAGTTTCAGCTACCTTAAAGTTGGATCGTATTACAGTTCAGATTACAGCATCTTTGTCCACTCATAATTTAACAAATCATTTTCTAAATCACGATTCAGGCTCGGTTCACACTTGTGCGATGCGGGAAGGCTGCGAATATGCAGCGTGTTCCCGCATCGCATCGGCACATCTGGCAGTTCACACTGCCATATGCGATACGCAGGAGGTGTCAATTAAATGTTAACGACACCCCCGGTTTGATCGTATATCGCAGTGCAATCTGCAAGTTCGCACAGAATCGGATCGCACAAGTGTGAACCACTGTGCGATCTGATTCTGAGGCGGCTCAAAAAATGCCTCATGTGCGAGTTTGGGGCGGATGCGCTGCGAATTCAGCCATACAAAGTGTATGGCTGAACTCGCATCCGCACAGGAGATCGCATGTAATGAAGGAGCAGTGCGCTCCGAATTACATGCAATCAGCGCATCCGCACTAGTGTGAACCGGCACTTAAGGTTCAAAATATGTAAATATTTTTTGTTATTCTAACAATGTTCGAATAAATCTGTTTGGAGTCCCCTGGTACATCCAGGGTTAAAAACATGATATAAAACCCCAGAATTTAGTTGTTTTCTACTAACAATTTGGGCGAATGTTGCAAACTTAGCTTACCACCAAACGGACCCCTTTCAGGAACCAGCAAGCCAACTCTGCCAATTATGTTTGTGGGAGATAAAGCTTACAGTATACACTGGGGGAACACCTTTAATGCCCATATTCAAGTTCAACTTTCTCAGCCATGCCGCCATATGGTGAAAAATACATTTGGAAAATAAGTAAATACTGTAAATGGAGGATCCTACACTTACCCATTAACCTCTCCTTACCAACTGACATAAAATCATATGTAAACCCTTTTGCATCCCTCTAGTTGCAAAGTTATACAAATTATTTACATAAATCAAAACAATTGAAGTAGTAGAAATACAAGTTTTTATGTTGGGCAGCACAGTGGCTAAGTGGTTAGCACTTCCGCCTAGCAGCAATAGGGTCGTTGTTTGGAATCCTGAACACGGCAATACTTGCCTGAAGTTTGCATGTTCTCCTTGTGCTTGCAAGAGTTTTTTTTCCCAAAGACTTGCTGGTAAGTCAATTGGACCTAAGATGTGTATGAATGTGAGTTAGAGACCTTAGATTGTAAGCTCTTTGAGGGCAGGGACTGATGTGAATGTACAATACACTATATGTGCAAAACCCTGTGTAAATTGATGGTGCAATATAAGTACCTATAATAAATAAATGTTATATATATACAGTATATCACAAACGTGAGTGTACCCCTCACATTTTTGTAAATATTTTATTATATCTTTTCATTTGACAACACTGAAGAAACTTTGCTACAATGTAAAGTAGTGAGTGTACAGCTTGCATAACAGTGTAAATTTTCTGTCCCCTCAAAATAACGCAACACACAGCCATTAATGTCTTAACTGCTGGCAACAAAAGTGAGTACACCCCTAAGTGGAAATGTCCAGATTTGGCCAAAAGTGTCAATATTTTGTGTGGCTACCATTATTTTCTAGCATTGCCTTAACCCTCTTTGGCATGGAGTTCACCAGAGCTTCACAGGTTGCCACTGGAGTTCTCTTCCACTCCTCCACGACATCATGGAGCTGGTGGATGTTAGAGACCTTGCGCTCTTCCACCTTCAATTTGAGGATGTCTTCAGACCACAGGACATGGTTCCAGTAATCCATGTCCTTAGTCTGCTTGTCTTCACCAAACTGTTTGCGGGCTTTCTTGTGCATCATCTTTAGAAGAGGCTTCCTTCTGGGACAACAGCCATGCAGACCAATTTGATGCAGTGTGTGATGTATGGCCTGAGCACTGACAGGCTGACCCCCCCACCCCTATATTCTCTAGAGCAATGCTGGCAGCACTTATATGTCTATTTCCCAAAGACAACCTCTGGATATGACGCTGAGCACGTGTCTGTTCTGACTGGAACCTGTCCTGTTATGGTCAGCTGTATGGTGTTGGCCACTGTGCTGCAGCTCAGTTTCAGGATCTTGGCAATCTTCTAATAGCCTAGGCCATCTTTATGTAGAGCAACAATTCCTTTTGTCAGATCCTCTGAGAGTTCTTTGCCATGAGGTGCCATGTTGAACTTCCAGTGACCAATATGAGAGAGTGAGAGTGATAATACCAAATGTAACACACCTGCTCCCCATTCACACCTGAGACCTTGTAACACTAACGAGTCACATGACACTGGGGTGGGAAAATGGCGAATTGGGCCCAATTTGGACATTTTCACATAGGGGTGTAATCACTTTTGTTTTCAGTGGTTTAGACATTAATGTGTTATTAGTGTGTTGAGTTATTTTGAGGGGACAGCAAATTTACACTGTTATGCAAGCTGCACGCTCACTACATTACATTGTAGCAAAGTGTCATTTCTTCAGTGTTGTCACATGAAAAGGTATAATAAAATATTTACAAAAATGGGAGGGGTGTACTCACTTTTGTGAGATACTGTATATTGATTCCCTTATTCTCTGTAATGCATGGTTCTAGTCTGTGGGCAGTGTTAAGCTGTAGCACATTACCTGTCCTGATAACGTTGCTACATTTTTATATATTCTCTACTGCCATGGGGCATGCAGACGATCCTGTGAATCTCACTTTTTGACCCTTTATAGTAGCAAGGCTCTCTGGAGTAGCAGCTGTCACACACTGAGTTGGGCGTGCCCTACCAGGCATTTCTGTCTGTAATGTGTGTGTGGTAAGATGAGGATATCAAAGTACACTGTGCAGATGGGAAAACTGGAACATGCACATATGGGTGGCAACCCTGAAAAGGAAAGATCAGCTTGCAGAGCCTTGTCATAGGGAAAGGAAGTGCTACTAACTGGCAGATCACCAGGCTTTTTCTATTTATGTGCTAGGCTTTTACAAAAAAATAAAGAACACACATAAAAAGACAATCATGTTTGGGAGCCTCTCAAGAAGCGTTTATTTTCTGGGTTTACTGAAACGTAGAGTCTGTATGGGATCTTCGTGTCAGGCAGAAAGATGGGCTTTTGTTTGGGGACTCTCTTGTATTCGCCATAGCGGGTGCAATGGTCTCCCTCACAGGTGAGTAGTAGCCGGGGATCAATCACAGACAAATTTGCAAATATGGCCAGTATTACCACAACAGCATATAATGTTGTGTCTGGCTAATTGAAAGGGATTTTGCTGATGATTAATGACTCTGCAAACTATTTATTTTGTCATGTGTTTGATTTAATCATAAACATTTTTTTTTTGTTAAAGAAATTAACATGGTTGTTTATTGTTGGAGAAATGTCAATGTGTAAAAAACATTTTTAAAGCGGTTGTAAACCCTATTAAAAAAAAAAAAAAAAAAAAAACCTGCAAGACAAAGGCATAATGAGCTAGTATGCATCGCATACTAGCCCATTATGTTTAACTTACCTTAAAACGAAGCCCCGACACGGACCCCCGGACATCGATGCGGGCGCTGCCATGATCCCTCGTCGTCTCTTCCGGGCTCGGCGGCTCCGGCGCGCTGATTGGCCGAAAGAGACGGCTCCAGCGCGCTGATTGGCCGGAGCCGCGATGACGTCACTCCCGCGCATGCGCGCGGGAGTGATTTTTCCGGGAAGCTCCCGGCAAAGTTAATTGAAGGTCCCCCCGGAGCTTCAGAGCGCATGCGCCGCTCGCGCGAGCGGCTGCATGCACTGTAAATATCTCCTAAACCGTGCCGGTTTAGGAGATATTATTTGTACCTACAGGTAAGCCTTATTATAGGCTTACCTGTAGGTAAAAGTGTCAAAAAGCGGGATACAACTGCTTTAAGAATGAAGATTATCTGATTGTCACTCCATTAACTTGCTTTACTTAAATATTGCTGGTTTGCAGGGCCGTCTTTACCGCAGGGCAAAAGGGCATTTGCCCAGGGCCCTGTCATTGTTGGGGGCCCAAAAATCTGCTGCCCCTGGAGCCTTGAATATTTCTCCCAGTGTAGCAGTCAATGCAGCTGTCCCATCCTCCCCCGTTTGCTGTTTCAGCCAGGTTAACACAAGACAGACACTGACAGAGGAGAAGGACAGTTGCAGGCTCTATGTGTAAGAGCTGGCTCGTCCTGACAAGGAGTGAGGCAGAGCGGCTCTCCGTGCTCCCCCGCCCCCATCCCGCCTCTCAGAGTTCTATAGCACAGAACAGAGTGAAGTGTTCTGGCTGGTCTGATAGGTGGAGACTGCACTGTGTGTGTGTTGGAAAAAGAGCGCACGCACACACATAACAGAACAGTGCAGGCAGCATCACTGATTGTGAGGAGGAGAACTGTAAATAGAATGGGGTGAATTTGTGAAAAGAGGTGAGAACTGTAAAGGGGGGAAGGGATACAGAGGTGGCTGTGAACATGGGGGAAAGGTATACAGAGGTGGCTGTGGACATGGGGGGAAGGGATACAGAGGTGGCTGTGGACATGGGGGGTACTAAATTTTTTTTCCTGCTGTGAATATTTCCCCAGATCTAGCTGCCTGCGTGACCATGGGGTATCCTTCAGAACAGACAGGTTAGCTAACTAAAGTGAGAGAGAGTTTTATAATGGTTAAACGTCAGCTTTAAAACCATGTTGCCTCATATTAAAGTTTTAAAACTGCCATTTATTTTCCTGTAATCATTTAGTCTTGAGAAAGCCACACAATTTAGGAACCCATAAAAACATGTAAACTGGATAAACGTGCATGTGTATTTATTCAAAATATAAAAAAAAAAAAAAAGTGAAGATCTGCTTGATTTCCCAACCAATTCAACCCTGTGACACACTAAACTAGTTCAATGGTTTTCATTTTCAGTGGCTGTGGACATGGGGGGTACAGAGGTGGCTGTGGACGGGGGGGATGTAGAGGTGAGTTTGGACAGGGGGGGTACAGAGGTGACGGTGGGGTACAGGGGTGGCTGTGAACAGGGGTGTACAGAGGTGGCTGTGGACATGGGGGGTACAGAGGTGGCTGTGAATGGGGGGATGTAGAGGTGAGTTTGGACAGGGGGGGTACAGAGGTGACGGGGGGGTACAGGGGTGGCTGTGAACAGGGGGGTACAGAGGTTGCTGTGGACAGGGGGGTACAGAGGTGGCTGTGTACATGGGGGGTACAGAGTAGGGATGATCGAACTTTTGAAAAGTTTGGTTCGACCAGAACACCCGAACTTCCCGAAAGTTTGGGTCCGGATTCCAGAACCCCATTGAAATTAATGGGACCTGAACTTCGGTAATCCAAAAACACCATTTTGAAGCCCTAAAACCCAATAAATGCCCCTAAAAAGTGCCCAGAGTTCTGGGTCATGCCCCAGGGACTATTAATCACACAAAAAAAGTTCTTAAAAATTGCCAATTATTGGAAAAATTATTGAAAAAAAAAATGAGATTTCTTTGGATTTAGTGTCTTGGGGGTCTAAAACGTGTACCTGTGAGGTTTCAGCTCTGTAGCATGTCCAGAACCAGAAAAAAAAGATAATTTTTCAATTTTTATTAGCGCAGGGATGTGGCTCCGCTCCTATCACACCTATATGTGTGTATGTGTATATATACATATATGTGTGTGTATATATTTATCCCTATACAGAAGTTCAGATGTTATGCTGGTCTCCAAAGACGCCCAAAAAATGCCCAAAAAAACACCTGCAACAACATACCTGGACGTTTTTGTTGCAGGTGTTTATTGGGCATTTTTTGGGTGTCTTTGGAGGCAGGCGTAACATCTGAACTTCTGTATAGGGGTATATATAAACACACATATATATGTATATATACACATACACACATATAGGTGTGAAAGTAGCGGAACCCCATCCATGCGCTAATGAAATTATTTGCAGGGATATGGCTCCGCTCCTATCACAACTATATGTGTGTATGTGTATATATATATATATATATATATATATATATATATATATATGTATATATACCCCTATACAGAAGTTCAGATGTTATGCCTGCCTCCAAAGACGCCCAAAAAATGCCCAAAAAAACGCCTACAACAACACACCTGGGCGTTTTTGTTGCAGGCGTTTATTGGGCATTTTTTGGGCGTCTTTGGAGGCAGGCATAACATCTGAACTTCTGTATAGGGGTATATATACACACACACACACATATATGTATATATACACATACCCACATATAGATGTCATGCCTGCCTCCAAAGACGTCCACAAAAAAGCCCAATAAACGCCTGAAACAAAACGCCTAGGTGTGACAGGACCGGAGCCACATCCCTGCTCTACTAAAAATTCTAAGACAAACAATCTTTTTCTTATGGAGGTCACCCTGACATGGATGAATTCAGTCACCCTGGCATACAAGGAGCGGTTCCCCATCCCTGTTCTACTAAAAATTCTAAGAAAAACGATCTTTTTCTTATGGCTGTCACCCTGACATGGAAGAATTCTGTCACCCTGGCATAGCAGTCAGAGTCAGTTCACCCTATACTACACTACGGTCATCCTGACACTTAACACTTTCCCTACAGAAACTAGATTATTGAAACTAGCTATAGTGGTATATAGTACCCTAACTACACTAGATATCCCTTTCCTCACACTAATAATTGCTAAATGACACTTTTGCAGCAGGAGTAACAGAACTGCTTCCACTCTCTTCCACAGCCCCTGTATTACAGTGCTAGAGATTTGGCGGGGCTATGTTATATACTGGGGGGGCGTATTCACTACCGATTGGCCTCTGGACTCCCTAGTCACTCCAATCACATTCCTAGCATCCTCCTGCCCCCTGATGTTTCTGGTCCAATCACGGCTTTTAAAGCCCAGTTCCTGTCCCATTGCATTTTGGTCGGTTCTGGTTGCCGAATTCCGAACTTTTTCCGCAAAAGGGTCGTAATTCGTCCGAATTTCGAACAGTCAATGTTCGGGTCGAACCGATGGTCGACCCGAATCATTCGATCATCCCTAGTAAAGAGGTGGCTGTGGACGTGCAGAGGTGGGTTTGGATAGGGGGGGTACAGAGGTGACAGGGGGGGTACAGAGGTGGCTGTGAACAGGGGGGTACATAGGTGGCTGTGGACAGGGAGGGTACAAAGGCGGCTGTGGACGGGGGGGAGCTGTAGAGGCAGCTTTGGACAGGGGGGGTACAGAGGTGGCTGTGGAATGGGGGGTGACAGTGGTGGCTGTGGACAGGAGGGGTACAGAGGTGGCTGTGAACAGGGGGGGAGGGGGGTAAAGAGGTGACTATGGACGGGGGGTACAGAGGTGGCTGTAGACAGGGGGGGTACAGAGGTGGCTGTGGATGGGGGGTACAGAGGTGGCTGTGGACAGGGGGGAGGTGGCTTTGAACAGGGGGGGTACAGAGGTAGCTGTGGATGGGGGGGTACAGTGTTGGCTGTGAACAAGGGGGGTACAGAGGTGGCTGTGAACAAGGGGGGAGTACAGAGGTGTCCGTGGACAGGGGAGGGATACAGAGGTGGCCGTGGACAAGGGAGGGATACAGAGGTGGCTGTGGACAGGGGAGGGATACAGAGGTGGCTGTGGACAGGGGAGGGATACAGAGGTGGCTGCGGACAGGTGGGCGAACAGAGGTGGCTGTAGACAGGGGGGGTACTAGTGGAGGCTGTGGAAAGGGGAGGGGGTGGCAGTGGTGGCTGTGGACAGGGGGTGAACAGAGGTGGCTGTGGACGGGGTGTACAGAGGTGGCTGTGGACGGGGGGGGTAACATGGTGGCTGTGGAAAGGGGGGGTGGCAGTGGTGGCTGCGAACAGGAGGGGTGGCTGTGAATGGGGGGGTACAGAGGTGGCTGTGGATGGGGGGTATAGAGGTGGCTGTGAATGGGGGGTACAGAGGTGGCTGTGGATGGGGGGGGATACAGTGGTGGCTGTGAACAAGGGGGGTACAGAGGTGGCTGTGGACAGGGGAGTGGCAGTGGTGGCTGTGGAAAGAGGGGGTGGCAGTGGTGGCTGTGGAAAGGGGGGGGTGGCAGTGGTGGCTGTGAACAGGAGGTGTGGCTGTGAAAGAGGGGGGTACAGAGGTGGTTGTGGATGAGGGGGTACAGAGGTGGCTCTGGATGGGGGGGTACAGAGGTGGCTGTGGATGGGGGAGGTACAGTGGTGGCTGTGAACAAGGAGGGTACAGAGGTGGCTGTGAAGAAGGGGGGTACAGAGGTGTCCGTGGACAGGGGAGGGATACAGAGGTGGCTGTGGACAGGGGAGGGATACAGAGGTGGCTGTGGACAGGGGAGTACAGAGGTGGCTGTGGACAGGGGAGTACAGATGTCGCTGTGGACAGGTGGGTACAGAGTATGTGGTTGTTTTTTGGGGTAGACAGCGAAATTGCATGGGGAGGGGGGCCCAAGAAAATGCTTGCCAAGGGTCCAAACAATATTAAAGATGGCCCTGCTGGTTCGAATCATGCTTTAGAGGCTACTGACAGGTGGTGAGGAATTGAAGTGACGCCTCCTCACTGCCTATTTTAATCCAATTTTTGCTGACAAACACACTGCAGCAGCATGCATTGCACTCAATTGAGAAGCACTTGTGGTGCTTCCCAATTTGATTGACTGTGTAGCTTTTGGCAGACTTGCCACCTGCCATTCGCTACATGACGAGTAAACTTGGCCGCGAATCATCATGACCACGTAATGTAAACATCCCCATTCACTGCAACTTTTAGGGGGGCGGTGAGTGGTGGGCAAAAACATGGCTCATCCATGACTCAAGTCTAAATAAAGCCTTAAGGCCCGTACACACGTGCAGATTGTCGGCCGAAAAGCTTGTTAGTATGATGCTTCCTACAGCCGACAGCGCACTTTCGGCCGAAAAGAATCTGTCGTGCAAGCATTAAAAATTTTGTATGTCGACACCAGAGCGGCCGATTGTTCGTCAGTCAGTACAGAATTCGGCCGACAGACAGCAGATTTGCAAGACTGGGCATGCTCAGAAAAGAAAAAACACAGGGAAAGTTAACCATCACATGACATCACTTCTGCAGTCGGCTGTAGTCGGCGGACAAAATTCTTGTGCAGTCTTTTGCACTTTTCAACAGACACGACAGCCCGGGGACAAAAGACGGCGGATCGGTCGGCCGACGATCTGCACGTGTGTACGGGGCATTACTATCAGAAATGATCTTCGCTCATCAGTACTGAAATCAGAAGTACAAATGTGACAGCTTCCCACTCAGGTTGGTGGTTCGGGAGGCAGCGGTGGCTTTACAACCAGTGAGTCATCCCCACCACGCCCATTCAGCGATCAGTCAGGGATTCTAGCTGACAGCTAAAAGTAAACAAGGAGGTAGTGATGGTCGCTAACATATATAAAAAATGAAAAAAAAAATAAAAAAAAACATGTCTGGTATGGATTTTAATGGGGCCCCAGGCAAAATAAAAGCATGGACCAAGAAAAGGAGGAGGAGGACAAGCATGCACCCATTCCCTGCCCCTACCCCCCCCCCCCCCCAAACCATACCAGGCCACATGCTCTCAACATAGAGGGAACCCCTGGCAAAGTACCCTGTCCCCACGTTGAGGAGGATAAGGCCTCTTTCCCATAACCCTGGCCCAGTGGTCTATGGATGGGGGGCTCATTGGAATCTGGAAGCCCCTTTAAAAATAAAGGGGCCCTCTGATACCACCCCCTATTTGAATGAGTAAGGTGTTCTTTACTAAAAGAAAAATAGTGTCCTACTATATATGTAGTTACATAATTAGTCTGGCTGAAAAAAAAGACACAAGTCCATCTAGTTCAACCAATAAAAGGGAAAAATATATACAGTGGGTACGGAAAGTATTCAGACCCCCTTAAATTTTTCACTCTTTGTTATATTGCAGCCATTTGCTAAAATCATTTAGGTTCATTCTTCTTCCTCATGAATGTACACATAGCACCCCATACTGACAGAAAAACACAGAATTGTTGACATTGTTGCAGATTTATTAAAAAAGAAAAACTGAAATATCACATGGTCCTAAGTATTCAGACCCTTTGCTCAGTATTTAGTAGAAGCCCCCTTTTGATCTAATACAGCCAGGAGTCTTTTTGGGAAAGATGCAACAAGTCTTTCACACCTGGATTTGGGGATCCTCTGCCATTCCTCCTTGCAGATCCTCTCCAGTTCTGTCAGGTTGGATGGTAAAACGTTGGTGGACAGACATTTTTAGGTCTCTCCAGAGATGCTCAATTGGGTTTAAGTCAGGGCTCTGGCTGGGCCATTCAAGAACAGTCACGGAGTTGTTGTGAAGCCACTCCTTCGTTATTTTAGCTGTGTGCTTAGGGTCATTGTCTTGTTGGAAGGTAAACCTTCGGCCCAGTCTGAGGTCCAGAGCACTCTGGAGAAGGTTTATGTCCAGGATATCCCTGTACTTGGCCGCATTCATCTTTCCCTCGATTGCAACCAGTCGTCCTGTCCCTGCAGCTGAAAAACACCCCCACAGCATGATGCTGCTACCACCATGCTTCACTGTTGGGACTGTATTGGACAAGTGATGAGCAGTGCCTGGTTTTCTCCACACATACCGCTTAGAATTAAGGCCAAAAAGTTCTATTTTGGTCTCATCAGACCAGAGAATCTTATTTCTCACCATCTTGGAGTCCTCCAGGTGTTTTTAGCAAACTCCATGCGGGCTTTCATGTGTCTTTCACTGAGGAGAGGCTTCCGTCGGGCCACTCTGCCATAAAGCCCCGACTGGTGGAGGGCTGCAGTGATGGTTGACTTTCTACAACTTTCTCCCATCTCCTGACTGCATCTCTGGAGCTCAGCCACAGTGATCTTTGGGTTCTTCTTTACCTCTCTCACCAAGGCTCTTCTCCCCCGATGGCTCAGTTTGGCCAGACTGCCAGCTCTAGGAAGGGTTCTGGTTGTCCCAAACGTCTTCCATTTGAGGATTATGGAGGCCACTGTGCTCTTAGGAACCTTAAGTGCAGCAGAAATCTTTTTGTAACCTTGGCCAGATCTGTGCCTTGGCACAATTCTGTCTCTGAGCTCTTCAGGCAGTTCCTTTGACCTCATGATTCTCATTTGCTCTGACGTGCATTGTGATCTGGAAGGTCTTATATAGACAGGTGTGTGGCTTTCCTAATCAAGTCCAATCAGTATAATCAAACACAGCTGGACTCAAATGAAGGTGTAGAACCATCTCAAGGATGATCAGAAGAAATGGAAAGCACCTGAGTTAAATATATGAGTGTCACAGCAAAGGGTCTGAATACTTAGGACCATGTGATATTTCAGTTTTTCTTTTTTAATAAATCTGCAACAATGTCAACAATTCTGTGTTTTTCTGTCAGTATGGGGTGTTATGTGTACATTCATGAGGAAGAAGAATGAACTTAAATGATTTTAGCAAATGGCTGCAATATAACAAAGAGTGAAAAATTTAAGGGGGTCTGAATACTTTCCGTACCCACTGTATATATACAATCCTATATGCACAATTCAATACCCACAGTTGATCCAGAGGAAGACAAAAACCCAGCAAAGCATGATTCCATTTGCTCCATAATGGGAAAAAATTCCTTCCTGATCCCCCAAGAGGCAATCGGATATTCCCTGGATCAACTTTACCTATAAATGTCAGTATCCAGTTATAATATGTACATTTAGCAAAGAATCCAGGCTTTTTTAAAAGCAATCTACTGAGCTAGAACCAGCTCTTGAGGGAGTCTATTCCACATTATCATAGCTCTTTCTGTGAAGAAACCTTTCTGTATTTGAAGATTAAATCTATTTTCCTATAGATGTAAATAGTAACCCCTTGTCCTCTGTGATGACCTTAAAGTGAATAACTCAACACCAAGTTCACTTATGGACCACTTATGTTTTTTACATGTTGATCATAACCCCCTAAACTCCTTTACTCAAAGAATAAATTCAGTTCCTCTAATCTGTCCTCATAGCTGAGCTCCTCCATGCCTCTTATCAGTTTGGTTGCCCTTCTCTGTATTTCCTCCAGCTCTCCGATAACCTTTTTGTGAACTGGTGCCCAAAATTGAACTGCGTATTCCAGATGAGGTCTTACTAATGATTTGTACAGGGGCAAAATTATATATTTTCTCAGGAGCCCATACCTCTCTTAATACAAGAAAGGACTTTGTTCTTTTTGGAAACTGCAACTTGGCATTGCATGCTGTTATTAAGCTTATGATCTACCACTGATTCCCCCCCATTGTACTCCCCCCCCCCCTAGTATGTATGATGCATGCATATTCTTAATCCCCAAGTGCATAACTTTACATTTATCGACATTAAACCTCATTTGTCACAAAGTTGCCCAATTAAACAGTGTATTGATGTTGGCTTGTAATTAACTAGGTAAGTGCATTGTCAATCATATCGTCCAGCAATGGTTCAGGGTTAGCACCCTCATTATTTAGAATAATGGGTTAGTGTGTGTGTGTGTGTGTGTGTGTTTTTTTTTGAGTGTTGAGTCCCCCATTAACATCTATACCAGACCCTCATCTATGATAAGAGTCTGGTATAGTTGAAGGGAATCCCTGGCCATTTGTTTACAAACAGAGCAAAGCAGCTGGGAGCTGTTATTTGTGGACAATTTGAGCACTTGCTTACTGGGCATTCATACCCTCTTCCTGCCCAGGTCAATTTTCAACTTTCAACGATGTCACACTTTGAATGACTATTGCGCATCATGCAACACTATACCCAAACAAAATTGTTGTAATTTTTTTCACACAAATAGAGCTTTATTTTGGTAATATTTAATCACCACTGGGTTTTTTTATTTTTTGCCAAACAGACAAAAAAGACCGAAAGTTTTGAAAAAAAAAAAAAAATTTCTTAGTTTGTTATACAATTTTGCAATCAGGTAGTTTTTCTCCTTCACTGATGTGCACTTATGAGGCTGAACTGATGGCACTGATAGGCTGCACTGATGTGCACTGATAGGTGGCACTGATTGGCACTGATGAGGCTGCACTGATGGGCACTCAAAGGTTGCACATATAGGCAGCACTGATGGGCACTGATAGGCGGCACTGATGGGCACTGATAGGCAACACTATTTGGCATTATTTAGCAGTACTGATGGGCACTGGTAGGTTGAAATGGTGGACACTGATAGGTAGCACTAGTTGGCAATGTTGGGACCGATGTCCCTATAACAGAAGCCGGTTACTGGCTTTCTTCTTTTCTCCTCACGCTATCAGCATGGGGAGAAAAACAGCCAATAACGGGCTTCTGTTTACTTCCATTATCAGCTGTTATTGGCTTACATCTGATCACGTGGTAAAGGGCCGCTGTGATTGGCCCTTTACCCCGATCTGTGATTAGCTGATTCCAAAGGATCACAGGACGCTCTCCCGGCATTGGGAGTCCGCACTGTAGCCGTCTTTCAGGTATAACGCAGGCGGAAAGTGGTTAAACAGCATTTTTATTCTTTGTAAATGTCAGTTTTACTGTAGTAGGTCATATACATCCAACAGCTGCGCAATTTCACAGGAAGGTTAAGAGGATCCCCCAGACATGTTATTTAAAAGCATTTTACATTTTTAGAACACAACTTTTTTTTTTTTTTTTTTAGTGATTAGAATACCTGTCAGCTTTTACTGCCTTTTGTTCACCAGTTAGGGAGATTCACTCTCTCTATTTGTACTGTTTACCATTACCATGGGGTTCCTCTTCCCTTGCATTATTTTACATGATCAGCATGGCAGTGCAGGGCTCCACCTGCACAGCCTTGGCATTCTTTTATAGCAATCTGTGAATGAAGAACCTACACGTCCAGTCTGCCACCATGGCTGAAGGACTTTTAGTTCTCAATGGACTAAAAACGCGCTGATCAGCGCCCTCTTAGTCTATTGACACTTCCTGCAGCTCATCAACTGTCTGCCCATACAAATGAAAAAACAAATATTCTTGTGCGCTGCTAACAAATGTGTATCCATTACAGTTGCTGTGGATTTCATTATGTATGTATACATATCTTTGTGCTAACATCTACTGGCAACTCAGCTTAACAACAACTTGTGATTTTTATGTTTATTAATGGTATAGTCCAGATACTCTGTATGTTGGGTCTTGTTGTTTTAGTCCTTAGATAGGTCCCCTCCCTTCTTCATGTTCTCCCAGTAAGTTACCAGCCATCATAGTAGGCATAAGGCCTAGAAGATTATTGCCTCATTACACTTCAAATGAAAGATGAAGATCCCATGTATTGAATTTTAACTAATAAAACTATGTTGGATTGGACAGCGACAGCGAAATGGAGTTACTCGAAGAACTGAGCGACAGCGATTCATGGGAAAATTCTTCATCCGGTACGAAAAGTGACAACAGCGACGCTTCTGATGTCTCCTTTGGAAATTGTGAACAATCATTTGATATAGTTCCCAAATTCCACAAGCTATATGCCAGAAAGAAACATCAGAATCGTCGCTGTCATCACTTTCCGTACCTGATGATGAATTTTCCCACGAAACGCTACTTCTCAGTTCTTCAAGTAACTCAGTTTTGCTGTCGTCGTTTTCCAGTTAAGCCCCGTACACACGTACCGATTGTCGGCCGTAAATATTTGGCCGCCGACCTATCGGACGATTGTAGGCTTGTTAGTATGATGCTTCCCACAGCCGACAACGCATTTTCGGCCGAACAGAATCTGTCGTGCAGACTTTAAAATATTTGTTGGCCGTCACCAGAACGGCCGATTGTTCGCCAGTCAGTACAGATTTTGGCCGACAGACAGCAGATTAGCAAGACTGGGCATGCTCAGAAAAGAAAATAGACAAGGAAAGTTAACCATCACATGACATCACTTCTGCAGTCGGCTGTTGTTGGCCGACAAAATTCGTGTGCAGTCTTTTGCAGTTTTCAACAGACACGACAGCCCTGGACAAAAGACGGCCTACATTCGGTACCTGTGTAGGGGGCTTTAGTCTAAAAGCGCTTTTGCGCAAAAAAAATGCTTTTTGGACGCCAACATTTTCCAGGCAGCACTGGAAAATCACAGGCAGGGCACTGGAAAAGTCACCAGGTGAAATCCTGTGGTGAAATGGCATGATACAGTGTAATCCATTAAGATCACAGCTTTGTATCATGTTATTTAGTGTATTTACATTTTTGAATTTGCCGCCAGTTCCACCCCCCTGCGTCGCAAGACTGGCAGGGAAGGGAACTGGAAGGCAAGTGCCTGCAATCGGCTGTGCACAGAGCGGGGAGAGACTGTGAGGAGGGGAGCACGGCGGGGGATCGCAAGGAAGGTGAGTAACGTTCTGGGGTATTCCCAAATGTGGCTCGGGGTTACCTCTTTTGGTACTGAAAGTTAACCCCGAGCCATACTCGGGAATACCGCCAGGTAGGTTAAAGGCTTGTGCTAGGAAACTGGAATCCATAGCCTCAACATAGTTGTAATAAAATATAATTTGAATATCTGAAACATGTTTTTAAAGTTTTGTACTTTATCCTTTTAACTGTATTTAAGTTTTATATGTTTCCATGAACATCCAAAAGCTTCTAAGGTATAGTTAAAATGTAATTAGAAATTAATCTTCAACATTAACAGATCATTCCGATTTGTACTGTAAATCAGTTTCTACAGTACA
Organism: Pelophylax lessonae; assembly: GCF_965119305.1. Classification (NCBI taxonomy): domain Eukaryota; kingdom Metazoa; phylum Chordata; class Amphibia; order Anura; family Ranidae; genus Pelophylax; species Pelophylax lessonae. Next base: position 573,744,726 of record NC_138769.1, read on the forward strand.
CAAATTATAACTGATGGTTAATGAGCTATTGATTATACACTCTATAACACTAAAAAATAGAGACAAAGCGTTTTAAATATTGTATCATTATAGTTGGCAACTAACCTGGTTTTCATGGCATTGAGCTTTAATGGGAAAAAAAAACATCTGCCTTTCTAATTAAACTGAGTAATGAGCCATTATCAAAAAATGTGTATAGAGAGGATTGAGGGAAAGAATTGTCAGTGGAGAAAAGCGGGTCAGCCTCTGAGACCAAGAAAGAGTTACAGAGGCAAAAAAAGAACACCAAATCCTCTAAGCTATAAAAGCATGGCTGTGTAGAATTCTACATAAACAGAAGACAATATTACCTAACTTTTATGAACAAGTATAGTGTGGAGCCAATACCCAAAAATAGTTTCTTATATAACTAAAGTGCAAGGTTAAACTTCTAGCCCTCATACTTTGCTATCAAAGTCTTCATGACTGGATGCTTTCTAGGGCGATATAAAAGTCTGGCTATCAGACTAAGGACATCTAGTGGCATAACAACATACTGCGGGGGAGATCTCTCTTGAAGCTAAATATTGCAGCAAACATTTGTCTTTTTAGTTAATCATTAATTGGCTGTTAAATTTTATCTTGAAGTTTTTGGCTGGAATTCTACATTATGTTTGTAGCACGGCCCCCTTGGGGGCTGCTTGGTAATAGCACCTCCTCTGCACTCCCTGGACCCTGAGCAGTCTCCGACCCGCTTTTCACTACAGGTTCAGACATATTGGAACAGTAATACTCTTGACACTTAGATAACAGTGTAACGGTTTACTGGAATGAATTAAATGTAACAAACGCAATATTAACACACCAGAATAGGCAATAATAAAGTAGGGCATTAGTCTCCCAGATCCCAATAGCACATGTGAGATCTGAGAGACAAACACGAACTCAGATTAAACATATAGCAGTATATCTATCTAAATCTATCTAAAACCAAGCTCATAATATTTCCTCCTTCACGTGCCCCTTCCCTTCAATTCTCTGTCAAGATCAATGAAACAACTATCATTCCTTCCACACATGCCAGGGTGCTAGGGGTAACCCTGGACTGTGCACTGTCCTTTCAGGCCCACATCCAATCCCCGTCCAAATCATGCCGCCTTAACCTCTGCAACATTGCTAGAATATGGCCCTTTTTAACCAACGACACCACCAAGCTTTTAATTCACTCCCTGGTTATCTCTCACCTCGACTACTGCAACTCCCTCCTCATTACCTTTACATAGATTATCCCCCCTTCAGTCCATAATGAATGCTGCTGCAAGATTCATCCACCTTACCAACCTTTCAGTGTCCTCCACCCCTTTCTGCCAATCCCTTCACTGGCTTCCACTCACCCAACTGATAAAATTCAAAGTGCTTTTTCCCACAAATAGAGCTTTCTTTTGGTGGTATTTGATCACCTGTGCGATTTTTATTTTTTGCGCTATAAACAAAAAAAAGAGCAACAATTTTGAAAAAAAAAAATTTTTCACATCCTGCTTTATAACATTCCCCGCAAAAAAATTGAAAAATCAAAATTTTTTAACATTTTAGGCCAATTTGTTTTCTGCTACATATTTTTGGTAAAATAAAAATCACAATAAGCGTATTTTGATTGGTTTGCGCAAAAGGTATTGCGTCTACTAACTACGGGAAAGATTTATGTCATTTTTATTGTTTTTTTTTTTTTTACTAGTAATGGTGGCGATCTGCGATTTTTTGTGGGACTGCGACATTGCGGCGGACAGATCAGACCCCTAACTGACATTTTTTACACTTTTGGGGGTACCAGTGACATTACTACAGTAATCAGTGCTAAAAATATGCACTGTTACTGTAATAATGCCATTGGCAGGGAAGGGGTTCATACTATTAGTGATCAAGGGGTTAAATGTAAGCCTAGGGGAGTGATCATCTCAGGGAGAAAGACAGATGGCTGTGTTTACATCAGCCGTCCATCCTTCTCTGTCAGCGGGGGGGGGAGATCGCGAGTGTCCGGGGGCCATCGGAGCCGCCTGTCACACGCACTGGGCTCCCCGGCTAACAAGGGGTCCGCGCTCGCCCCCTAGAGACTCCTGAGCGAGCGACGTAGTACTACGTCGGTTTACCCAGGAGCGGCCGCATGCCATAGTAAATCTGCAGTGGGCAGTCGTCAAGTGGTTAAAGAAGCATATCCGGCTACTAACTAATACACTGTTTCACTTTCTTCATCAGATCACCCCCCACAGCTATTACCTTTTGTATCACTTGACCCTCCCTTTTAGATTGTAAGCTCTAACGAGCAGGGCCCTCTGATTCCTTTTGTTCCAAATTGTTTTGTAACTGTAATGTCTGCCTTCCTTTTGTTAAGCGTTGCGCAAACTGTTGGCGCTATATAAATCCTGTATAATAATAATAATAATAATAATAATATATATAAAATATATAGATGTTTGTGTTTGCAGACAGTGAAAGTGATTTAAATGTGATACTATGCTATTCACCATTAAACAAACTCAGATGTAATATCTTCATGCAACAACTGTTACTCCCTTTCTTTCTGAGAGATTCAGTCTAACTAACTGGCATAGAAACTCTAAAGCTGGGGGCCCCCTTTAAGATTTATTTTTATAATCACTACCCTAGCAAGGCCTTGCGGTTCTTCACCGGCAGTTGGAGCTCTTAATCACTTATTTAAATTATATTTGTAATATTTGCAAGGGGGGTGGAAAAATATATCCAGATCCTAGGGACAGATATATGCTGTGTACAAAAAAGGGAAAAATAACTGCGCTAGAGGTGAATAATAAATTGTAGCAGCAATTCAAGTGTGACCGCACCCTTAAACTAATACATAAAAATAAGTCGCGCTAAGTGATATGAAACAAATCAATGTCCAAAGTAAATCAAGTCCTGGTGTAATAAAGTAAAATGATTCAAAAATGATGTGAATAATTGTGATCCGCACTCTAGGAATCCAGAATCCCTTAGGTAATGCGCTTACCAGATAAAGTGATTGCAGAAGTGAATCGCAAAGTTGACTTGATTGTAGAAAAACGTATGTTGAACTCCCAAAGAATGATGTCATAGGGTCATGGAAAAAAGGAAAAACGCCATAGCATAATAACGTAACAATGTGTGTTGTTACTTAAACACCCTATGCGTGCACCACATACAAGGTGTATATATCCGTCACCAGTTGTGAAACTGCTTACCAGAGGTATACTTGTATGCAAGCATAAGTGACACTTCCCAAAGTAGTGGACAAAAAAGACAATTGAAAAAAGAGAGGGGGGGGGGAGAGGAACCACCACCGATATGTGAGCCTCTTACCAGATTGAGGATAATAAAGGCAGAGATAAAGAAACCACCAATGTTCACCTAGGTCACGGCGTGCTGACGTCATCCCTGGAAGCGTTCCAAGCGAGCGGATTTGCTTTGCCGTCCGGCCGGCGGCTTTACATGCTCTGTGATTTTAATGGAATGTAAGTGTATCTCTTTTTATTTAATAAAATAGTTGTTACGGTATTACACTATTGGCGCTTTTCTTTACATTTGGGGTTGGCCTTGGCTCATCTGCTGGGATCTATGGTACATCTGCTGAGATCATTATCCAATTTGGCCCTGCTTTATGAGATTACTTGCTATCGGCGGTGAACGTTGGTGGATCGGATCTGGTCTGATTCTATACTCTGTGCAATTACTATCTTGGTCTGGTAAGGGGCCCAAATTGTCAGTGTTGGCGGTCCTATCGTGTTTGGGATTTTCTTTATCTCTGCCTTTATTATCCTCAATCTGGTAAGAGGCTCACATATCGGTGGTGGTTCCTCTCCCCCCTCTCTTTTTTTCAATTGTCTTCTTTGTCCACTACTTTGGGAAGTGTCACTTATGCTTGCATACAAGTATACCTCTGGTAAGCAGTTTCACAACTGGTGACGGATATATACACCTTGTATGTGGTGCACGCATAGGGTGTTTAAGTCACAACACACATTGTTACGTTATTATGCTATGGCGTTTTTCCATTTTTCCATGACCCTATGACATCATTCTTTGGAAATTCAACATATGTTTTTCTACAATCAAGTCAACTTTGCGATTCACTTTTGCAATCACTTATTGTTTATCTGGTAAGCGCATTACCTAAGGGATTCTGGATTCCTAGAGTGCGGATCACAATTATTCACATCATTTTTGAATCATTTTACTTTATTACACCAGGACTTGATTTACTTTGGGCATTGATTTGTTTCATATCACTTAGCGCGACTTATTTTTATATATATGCTGTGTACAGTTATATGTATACTTGCGGTTTCCCAGAGATCAACAGGCACTTTACTGTAGCATCAGTGTCCCGCAGTGATCCCCTCAGCTTCCCACAGGGCTCTCCTTCTCTCTCTGCTGCTGCATCACAGACAAGGACTTCAGCCCTCTCAGTGTTAAGGCCCGTACACACGTAGCGATTGTCGGCCGTAAATATTCGGCCACCGAACGTTCGGCCGATTGTCGGCTTGTTAGTATGATGCTTCCGACAACCGACTGCGACTTTTCGGCCGAACAGAATCTGGTGTGCAGGCTTTAAAATTTTTGTTGGCCAACACCAGAACGCCCGATTGTTCCTCAGTAAGTACAGAATTCGGCCGACAAACAGCAGATGAGCAAGACTGGGCATGCTCAGAGAAGAAAAAACACACAGAAAGTTAACCATCACATGATATCACTTCTGCAGTCGGCTGTTGTTGGCCGACAAAATTTGTGTGCAGTCTTTAGCACTTTTCAACCGACAGGACAGCACCGGACAAAAGACGGCCGATATTCGGTACGTGTGTACGGGGCTTAAGGCCACTCTCTATCTTTCTGCTGCTGCGTCACAAGCAAGGACTTCAGCCCTCTCAGTGTTAGGCCACTCATCCTTTTAATCTCCACACTGGACAGGTCACCTCTCTATGACTCCCGCTGTCCTTCTCTGTCAGAAATGCGCTCTCCACACTGTTAAGCCTCGCTTTGAGGCCTCTCTCCTGGTCAGTCTTCCTCCACACACCTGCTCTCCACACGTTCCCTGAAGCAAGAGAGCCTGCACCTGACTCCGCCCCCCAATTTATATCTCCTCCAATGATCCTCTGCAGATCCCTCAAGGCTCCCTGGGAGTGTGGTCTAGTCAGTCCATCAATCCATGGTCTCTGCCTTCTTTCAAACATTTCCCAAAATCCAGTTCACCACTCCTTAAGAGAAACCCATCTTTTTATCACAGTTCTTAAAGGAGCAACGGATCCAGACTTAACCACTTAAGCCCCGGAGGATTTCACTGCTCAAAGACCAGGCCCTATTTTGCGATTCGGCACTGCACGATTTTAACGGACAATTGCGCGGTCGTGCGACGCTGTACCCAAACAAAATTGACTTCCTTTTTTTCCCATAAACAGAGCTTTCTTTTGGTGGTATTTGATCACCTGTGCGATTATAAACAAAAAAAAAGCGACAATTTTTAAAAAATAACAATATTTTTCACATTTTTTTATATGAAATTCTCCAAAAAATGTAAAAATCAAAATTTTTTAACATTTTAGGCGAATTTGTGTTCTGCTACATATTTTTGGTAAAAAAAATATTGCAATAAGCCTTTTTTTATTGGTTTGCGCAAAAGTTATTGCGTTTACTAATTACGGGAAAGATTTATGTCATTTTTATTGTTTTTTTTTTTAACTAGTAATGGCGGCGATCTGCGATTTTTTTTTTTTGCGGGACTGTGACATTGCAGCGGACAGATCGGACCCCTGACTGACATTTTTTACACTTTTGGGAGTATCAGTGACATAACTACAGTAATCAGTGCTATAAATATGCACTGTTACTGTAAAAATGACATTGGCAGGGAAGGGGTTAACTTTACTGGTGATCAAGGGGTTAAGTGTGTCCCTAGAGGCGTTATTATAACTGTGGAGGGGCGTGGCTTGTGATGTCATGACAGAAACATGTGATTCTACATAGCAGGATCGCATAGCCTCTGTGATTACTTTAGTGAGAATGACAGACGGCTGTGTTTACATCAGCCGTCTGTCCTTCTCTCACTGCAGCGGGAGATCGCGAGTGGCCGGTGGCCATCGGAGCTGCCGGTCACATGCACTGACTCCCCAGCGGACGAGCCCTACATGTACGGCACTTTGCCTGGGAGCGCCAGACTGCCGCCGTAAAATTGCTGCAGGGGGTCGGCAAGCGGTTAAGACACTTTCATAAATGATAGGGCAGTTTAACATGCCAAAAATCATGCATTCATTTTCTCATCATATTTTCTTTGCTCCTTCACATATACATTGATATTTAAAGCTTAGCTCTGGATATGATGTTTATTGCATTGTTACATGACCAATGTCATGCACATCACATACCTGGGCGATCGCCATTGAAGCTGTAAATCCTTGTACAGTGATAGCAAAGATCTTTCAGGTCCTGTGCTGAGTGGTCTTCCTTCTGCATAGTAAATACAGGAGGTCACTCACTCAGTATCGCCCTCCTGCACAAAATGCTTTACATTTTTTTTTTCAATTAATACAAGGGGTTTCCTGACTGAACAAGATGGCGATCATGAAGTCACTGGTCTGCCGCTTCACCTCGTAAAAAATCAGAGAACACTATGTATTCATTTGAAAAATACAAGGCATTCTGTGAATGGTGGTGCTGCCAAGCAAGCTACCCCTATAGTTACTATGCAAATGGGAAGCCTCTTGACACAGAGAAAAATCTGAATCCCCCTGCACACTGATATACCCCATTGAACATTTCTTGTACAAACTTTGCATAAAACAGAGAATTTTGGTGTATTATCATATTGGTCCAAGCTGGACAAATGTAACTATGCAATAAAACTCATACCTAGAGTTCAGCCTTAACCACCACCTTACCGAATGTCTGTATGAAACACATCCTGTAATCTGCTTTTAATATGGTACATCAATTTTTACCTACAGCTGTTAAATTATATCTATATTATTCAGATAGATTTACCATCCTGTTGTCTTGTTTGAATAGAGAGTCAATGTTATCTTTGTAGCACTGGCCTGTTTCCGTAGCCTGTCTTAGAGTAAAGGTTTCCTATTCATCTGTAACACTGTGCAATGTTAGTGTTATGCAGAACTGTATTTGGCCACAAGGTGGCAGTGCTCCGCAATTTAGTTATTACACAACCCATACTGGAATGCTGGGGACGCTTGTATGCTGTAAGCAGGATTCTTTCATCAAGATTAGCTGAAATTGAACTATACAGCTCAAGGGGACTGGAAAGGGGGGGGGGGGGGGCATTTAAAAAGGAAAAAGCTTGGGAACAGGGGGATAGATGGGAGGGATTGTGTTGGAGGCCAGATATGAAAGAAAGAGCAGAGTGGATCCACATGGACCCAGGTTGGATTGGACCGAGCCAGTAAGTTGCCAAAGCTGAGAGCTGATGAGAGTTGGTCAACCTGAGGAAGCAGGTTAGCAGAGCCTGCAGGCAGATGGACCGGGTCATCGCCATCTTCGCAGTCATACCTACGAAGGACAAATAGGCCTACCTCCAACTGGAAGGTCATTGCTTTGTCTTCCTGCGCTAAAGGACCAGTGGAGAGGGTTCCTAACCCATACAATGGTGCCGTAATTTCAAGTTTGTCTGCTGTATCCAGTTGCTTGAGTTCAGAACAGTTAAAAGTACAGGCCTCTACCTTCAAGCACATACACAATAGCCCATTCAGTGCTGCACCTTACCACATTTTTCTGCCTATATTAACACTGCCTGCAGGATATCAGAGACTTCCCCCTTCTCTATCCTTGTCAGGCAATATCCCTGCGCGCCCTTCCTTCCAGGAAGGTAAGGTACTAGCTTATCAAAGGAAGGTACTAGCTTATCAAATCCATTTAAAGGGACACACTTCTAACAGATTACAAATGCTACATCCCTTTTGTGCACCAACGTATGGGCCCCAACTAGCTCTTACACATGTTTATGGTACCTTATGGGACATTTACTTGCCTAAATTCTTGAGCGTTAAACCCTGACTCTTCTCTCTGAGAGCCTGCAAGTGAGTTAGCCCTGTATTTTGTTTGTCTTTTCATTTGCTCACTTTCGGAAATTTGCTCAGCTTGGGAGCTAACGTTTAAATCTTCAGACCTGCAGGACGGGAGGGTGTGGCTTAAAGTCTTATTGTATTGAGTTATATTGCCTTTTCTCTGTGGTGTTTTGCCATTTGAAAAACTCAGCCAATTGTTTTCTTTCAACTGCTTTGCCATTTCATTGACATCAGTACAAGCCAAGCATTTACCTCCCCAGTGTGTGTGTATTTATTCTTTTTGTGCTAGCCAGGGAGTCGCCTGGCCAAGGTATTTCAGTAGTGTCAGCAGGGATAGCATTCTGCTTGGGGCTCAGTATTGAATACTGTACCAACAATACTCAGCGGCCCCTGGGGGGGGGGGGTAAGGCTACTCATCCATGTGTTTCTTACCTGTTCCTAATTGATAAATTGACAGACTCTCCCCATCCCATATCCCTAAAAATTTACGAGGAGCTACACCCCCCACTTTTTTTCACCCCTGCTTACCAGGTTGTGGGTTATGCACAGTTCAGATGTCACCTACCAAGTGGATCCAGCATTGTCCTGCCGAGATTCTGTTCTCTTCTACCACCACTCGGGTCTTGCACCGCCATGTTCTTTTGTGATGTCATTGGGAGGCTGCTGGCTCTTCCGGGCTCAACCAGCACACCTTCTGATGAAGCGCCACTAGGCACACTCCTCCTCATTATGTGAATGAAAAACGATGCTTCCTGGGATATGTGATGTGCGTATCCCAGGAGGCGCAGGGAGTATAATGCACATCATTTGCCTAGGCGAGTGAAGTGCATGGAGGTGGGACCGAAATCTTTTTAATGAAAAAAAAAAATTAAAACTAAGAAAAAAAAAATTGTAATATTTGTGTAAGGGAGTGAAGGTGGGGTGGAGTTAAAGGAAGTTTGCTTTGGGTTGAAGATCTGCTTTAAGTAGCATATCCCTTGGGGAAAGCATTCTGCCAAGGGGGCTCAGGAACTCTGCTATAAAAATTTCTACATTCTGTAAGTGGTAGACAGTTTAATACAGCAGTTTAAAGGTAGAAACAAGAATATATCTACAAACAATACCCCACTCTGGACAGTCTGTAAGTAAAGCAAGCCATATATGACTCGATTTTCTTTCGGTGGAAGGACAGAAAATGGCATAATTCCCCCATCCACACAGTCAGTATTGATGGGGGAATTCCTCCCACAGCGCTGTTGTATTCTGCCAGCAGGGGGGCTCAGGGAGCTTTCCCGACTGGCAGAATACAATGATTACTGCTAGCGACTATAGCCGCTGGTAGTAATCACATGACGAACAATCTGACAGGCTGTTCGTACCCAAGTCGATCAATGGATGGACTTGGGTATAATCAGCCTGCCCATACATGAATCGAACCGGACAAATTTTGATCCTTGTGTAATCGATTTATGTTTGTTTCCCCCATTCAGTTCTTTTTTTCCTGAGTGTGCTTCCTACTCTTTCCACCCTGTGATATAGTATCTCTATCCTTCCTTCCCACAACAGTGTACTCTCTTCTTACATTTGTGTTCCTTTACCGCTGTTCTTTATATACTGTGTATATATATATATATATATATATATATATATACTTGTTAACATTCTGAACCCATATGCTGACATAACCTCCAGGACATTTGGGCATGCGCATTCATCAAATTCACTCCCATATTTCTCCCCTCACCCTCCTGCTTTTACAGCTGGGGATATTTTACCCTTACCCTGGCCATCCACGATTTACCTTTCATTTCCTCTTGTAACAGCAGCTGCAATCCATATTGTGTAGTTTCTATTCCCCTGCTTCCAAGAACCAGGCCCCTCTTCTAATGTGTCTTCCGGAATGCCCACTCTGCATGTAACAAGCTCAGCTCTGTCCATGACCTTTTTATCTCCTTTAACCTCATTTCCATTATTAAACCCTGGCTTCAGAAATCTGACTTTGACTCTCCAGCCTTCCTCTTTCATGATGGCTTCCCCCGAATCCCCAGGACTCACTCAGACTCAGTGGAGGAAAGGAAGATGAAGTTGGAATCCTTCTATCCCTGTCTTTTTCAAGTTATTTCTATACATCCATCCCTATTCCTTTCATCTTTTGAAGCTCACAATATTCATCTTTTTTTTCTGACACCATCTCTTGACCTAACACAGTGTGCACATATAAATAAAATGATAGAGCTCTTGCAACCATATACAACATATATGAAACCAAATTAAAAGTCCAAAAATGTCCAATAAAAATCAGTCTCCATGTAAAAGTGCTCTTGTGCTCCAATCTTTTTATAAACATTTAGAAGCCACGTTGGGGAGATTTTTACTGGATCCTTGTAACCTGCAGTTCCCTATATCAGAGCCAAGCTTGTCTGACTTCCAGACTGAAAAGCTAAGAGTCCATTATCTCTGGTAAGTGGGGACACAGGAGGGGTGTGTGCCACGCCATGGAGTGAATTATTATATGGAACACTTCAGCACTTTTATATGGAGATGTTGTTTGGATATTGATTTTTATTGGACATTTTTGGACTTTTAATTTGGTTTCATATATGTTGTATATGGTTGCAAGCGCTGTATCGTTTTGTTTTTATGTTTACAAGTGATTAGCTCTTTGTGCACAGCAGCTGCAGATTTTTTACACTTTTATTCAGATATTCATGATAGCGAGAGTATATATTTTTTATTTTACAGTGTGTACATATGTCTACTCACTCTGATGGTAACACCCTTGATCGTGAATTCTCCTGCCTCTATACTTCTTTCTAACAATATAACACCCCTTTTCCTCTTTCTGACTGGATATAACATGCTTTCTCTGTCCTCGCCACCTTAGCCCTCCAACCAGCAAACAGTTACCTATAAAAACCTTCATCACTTAACCCTTCTCTTCTCTATTCTGCCTCTGGCTACCTCTATGATGAAATTTCACCCCTGCCCGGGTCTGAGTGGCCACCTACTGTATGTCTAGGACAACTTGCTGCCATCCTCCCTGGACAAATTTGCTCCCCTCACTAAAGAGAGAATTAGACTAACCACTACAACCCTGGCAACCAGATGACATATGAAGTTTCAAAAGACATAACAATGCTGTTGAGCATGTGTGGCAAGTCCATGCTAGACTTCGCTCTGTATAAATCTGCTGTCCAAGAGTAGCAGTTAAGGTCGTGATATGTCACTTGTATTCCCACAGACCAGCAGGCATGCTTGTACATGTGGTTCTTTAACATGCAATTTTCTGCTGTTACCGATTATCCCACAAGGCATATGTTCATGATTGGTAATTCACCTGCTGTTGATTCAATCAGCTACATGCCCATTACCACTAAGTTAAGCTGGGTTCATTCCCTCAGGCATTGCCTGAGCAACAGCTAGGGTTCCTAGCCCTAGGTCCCCTAATGTTTCCATTAGTTTCCTAGTGTCATAGTCTCTCACACCGACACTAAATATAAAGACTTTTTAATACCTAAAACACACTGACAATAACGCTGACAATAACTGCCGCTAACTGCCACTTACACTGCCACCAACTGACAATAACACTCACTAAACTAGATAAAAGCTTGGCACGCTATTGAGCATTCTTTCCGCAGGAATACAGGAACACATACTGTATATGCGGCACCTAGGATTAAACCCACTTCTGGACGCCGCATATATGTGTTACACTGTTGTGAAGAGGTTAGCATGCTGTGCTCTGTTTTGGAAAAGGATGTTTACCTTTCAGTTAATCGTTATATTGTCTTCACCTCTCCATCCTGCTGATGACTGGTTGTACTGAGTGTTGGATTCGCAGCCCTGGAAACTTATGAATGATACCTCGGCTTCCTTCCTTATCCATGCATGCGTAGTCTGCTTTATTTCACTGTTGAAGAACACAGAACAGCAAGAGAGCAGACTGTACATGCTTGAGTAGAAAACAAAGCCAAGTGCATGTTTGTGGGTTTCCGCAGCTGTACATCAAAGGCATTGTGAACTAACCTTTCACTCTTTTTAAAACCCATAATATTTTCCCCAATCAAACCCATTCACACTGGGGACCCCAGTGCTGCAAGGTAGAAGTGATAAACACTAAGCCCTGTGCTGCCACCAATAGTTCTTTGCTAGGTTGCTAGGTGTAATCCTGGACTCTGATCTACCCTTTGAATCCCAAAATTCAATCACTGTTCAAATTTCCATAATATGCCCCTTCCAAAACAATGCCACTACCAAGCTACTTGCTCACTTCCTTTTCACATCTCTCCTTGATTATTGAAACTCTTTGCTTGTTGTCCTACTTTTACACAGGCTATCCCCTCTTCAGTCTATCATAAATGCTGATACCAGAAGCATCCACCTTAACAACCGCACAGTGTCCACCACCCCTCTCTGCCAACATCACTGCTGGTTTTGGCTCAAGAAAAAAGCAAAACAATCTAAAATAATTGCAACATACAAAACTTTACAGAAGTCTGTTCTGACTTATATTACCAACTCTGTTTCCAATTATCACCCAAACCCTTTGCTCCTCCCAAGACCTCCTGCTCTCTAGCTCCCTCATCACCTCCTTCCATAATGCTTCCAGGACTTTTCCAAAGCCTCTCCCATCTTCTGGAGCTCCCAACCTCAACCTATCTTGCTATTCCTACTCTGTCTACTTTTGGGCAATGTCTGAAAATGTATTTATTTAAGGAAAGCCTATCCTGTCTCTACCTAAGAACCGAACTCTACTTTCCCCATCAATTCATGCCCACATATTTGCTAACTTTTTGTTTCACTTGCCCCTCTCTTTAATATCATAAGCTCTCACGAACCATCTTGTCTTGAAATTAATTGTAACTGTACTGCCTCCTTTTTTTATTGTAAAACTCTGTGCAAACTGTTGGCGCTATATTAAATCTATATATTAATAATATTTTTTTTCTGTACATGGCTTTTTACTGGACAGATCAAACCATTTTACATCCAATCTGGGAGTAATACAGCAAAAGTCTTCCAAAAAAGTCAACATTTAGATATTCCTGGCTTGACAAAGTACACGTTAGTAACATTTCAAGTCTATTTCATGTTTTATGCTGTACTGCTGTTATGCAGAAATAAAGGAGCTATTGATATAAGTTAGTGATATAAGCCCTCTGTACAGGTCTCCTTGTAATGTTGTAGACCAGTGGGTGCTGGTGGGCTGGTAACTAGTGCAAGATGATCTTGATGAATCCATACTTATGTTTGTTCTAATTGTGAATTGGAACAAGAAGTTCTGTTTGGTAACTGGGCATAGAAATGTATTGTATGTTCAAAATTTTTGCAGATCAGGTTAGATGACTTTAAGCCTAAGGAAAACAATTAAAGTGTTTGTTACCCTAAAAAAAAAAAAATGTGTATCCTGTTTCTTTAAAGCATGTTATGTAGCACAGTGCTTGTGCTGTGTAATTTCCCCCCCTGTAACACCTGTAATACCTGGCTGACATTCCTGCTTCTGTCCTCCACCCTGTAAACTGACCACAGTTTATCATGGCTGCTGAGCCCTGACACTGTGGTCAGTTTACATGCCTCCGTCACCTGCTCTCTCCTCTGTTCTCCTCTGTTCTCTCCCCCGCCCTCCTCTCCCTGCCTGTCAGCTCTATCTGTTCCTAGATTCCCTCCCTCCTGCTGTAAAAATAACTGTGTTTTCGTTCTATAGTTCCCTCTGTTAGATAACATGTTCCCCAGTGTATGCGATTTATAAAAATATGCTGCCTAATACCTTTTTTCCGAGCGCTGCTTAGCGCTCACGTGACTGGCCGCTGGTCTCCTCCTCTCCTCTCCTCCTCCGGGCTGACATCAGCAGGGGATACCCAAACCCTCCCCCTGCAGCTATCAGATCAGGAGAGGAGACCAGCGGGCAGTCACGTGATTCCAAGCGGCGCTTGGAAATAAGGTATCAAGCTGTATTATTTTATAAATCACATACACTGGGGAGCATCACGTTATCTAACAGAGGAAACTATAGAACGAAAAAAAGTGGCTTTACAAACAGTTTAATAGGAAGGGAAATGTATGCTTATCATTTGTAGCTGCAACTCTGTAATAACTGTGCAACTCATATGATGGACTGAAGTAGCACATGAGTACTAAACACCTTCATTCTCTTTGTTCAGTATAAAGAGTAGAGGGTCATTCAGGTCACGTTGAGTTTTTCAAACAAGTTATAAATCTCTATGTTTTATAATTAACACTTCCACTGTGGCAAGTATTTGTTATTGCTCCTTAGGGGCAATGTCAATGTCCCAATCCTTGTCCCATTGTTGCACAGACCTGTAGGATCACTGCAGCATTAAGATGTAAATGACATAGCCACTCATGACTACCTAACCTGTGTACAGAGAATCATTAACAAAAATGAATATAATTAAATCATGATTTGTACCAGATATATGGAATGGTCTTACTATAGCTCGGAAGACATGTTTTGTTCCAGGAAAACAGATAGCTGTAGTTATTGTGGACACTTTGCTATCACAAAGTTAGATTCATGTCACAATTTTCAATATTAAAATAATAGAGTTTCTTTAAAGGTTATAGAGATTATGTACCTTGTCAAAGAACCCTTGTAACTATATGTAGAAGTTGTAAATCAAATGATTTGGGTAACAGTGGATCCCAATAGGTATTTATTTATGTAACTGAGAAAATCGTCACTCATATTTTCCAGTGGAAAAAAATGTATCCTATGTCCAGAGAGGAAGGTGTATTAAAAGTTGAGATGACACCAAGGGACAAGTCAACAGCCAAAATATGACGCAGAGCTTTTTTTTTTTTTTTTTTCGTTTTAAATCCACGCACACATTAAATCCCAGCTGTCAATATAATCTATGAGCAGGAAGATTATCACCTCTCCCCTCCCATTAGCATAGGAAGTGTCCAGTTTACCAAGTTGGAAAGGTCATAGCACAGAAAGCAATAACAGCTAGGATTTAGAAAAGTTCTTAGTTCCTGAGTTACGGAGTTTACAACTAATAGATCCAGAAGCTGGCTTATAAAGATCTATTTGTTAGCTGAAGCTGGCATTAGACTGGTAACAGCTGGTAAAGTCACAAGGGCTTGTGCTTATTTTGGACTGAGCTTAATAACTGATCAGTTTTCAGCCCTCAAAGAATGTTCTATAAATACTTTGTCTGTAATTGTCAAAAGGTACAGTCAACACGGCTGGTAACAGTCTTCCTGTAAAGTACATTTACAAAAAGGGCTGATATTGTAAATCAAAAACTATGTTATCCTGGAAGCATCAAATGACTAAGAGTTCCACATTTTTAAACAATATAAAATATAGGCTGAACTATAATAATAACCAACATAATTAAGTCCTCATTCACACCAGTGCGACTTGTCATGTGATTTGACAGGTCAAATCACATGACAAGTTGCACCATATTGTCGGCAATGGAACTGTTCAAATCGGTGCATCGCCGACTTTGTGGTGCCGCACCGAAAAGTAGTTCCTGCATCACTTTTGGCGATTTTTGGTGTGAATTGCGTAGACATGAAGTCGCACAGATGTCAGCCAAGTTACACCTGAGGTCACACTGACATGCGGCTTTGAAATTGTGTGATTTCTAGTGAAATTGCACAATTTCAAAGCCGCATTCAATGTGAACCAGGCCTAAATGTATTTTTTTTAAATACAACTAAGGTAAGTACCTGAATTTGAATTTCTGTCAGCCTCTTACAATCCCCTACACGGCAACATTTAAACAGAGAGAGAGAGAGAGGGGAAGACCAGGCTACATTCGAATGTGCATACAAGGATTATGCTGATAAGAGCAGAGGGATGAACTTATCAGTCTTCTGCTTCACTTTAACTGTGCAATCAGCAGGCTGGGGGTGGAGAGAGGACACCAATGTATACTTTGACAAGTTAAGCTCTTTCTGACCATGTAGCCAATGTGACGTTAACATTCCAGTCAGTGTTAACACCTCAGCCATTTCTCAAACCCCTCAACCTAACCTCCTCTATTACCAACACTATGGACACAAACCCCCACTCCTTCCAACAGCAGCACCCTCAACCGTGTATTCTCATACCTCAGCTCTCCCTGAAGCCTCTCTAATCATATCCCTATGCCAATCCCTTCACTGGCTTCCACTAGCCCAATGTATAAAATTCAAAATACTAACCACATCGTACAAAGCTATCCACAACACTGCCCTGAGCTACATCACCAACCTCATCTGCAGATATTGGCTAAATTATCCTCTCTGCTCTTCCCAAGACATTTTGTCCTCTAGCTCCCTGGTTACCACCTCCCACGCTCACCTCCAGGACTTTTACAGAACCTCTCCCATCCTCTGGAACTCCCCACCCCAGAATGTCCGGTCAACTCCTACCTGTCCACTTTTAGGCGATAATTTAAAGCTAATATATTCAGGGAAGCCTACCCCATTTCCACCTAAAAACTGTACTTGAGTCACCTCCATCATATCACCCCCCAACAGCTATTGCCTTTTGTAATTACCTTTAGATTGTAAGCCCCACAAGCAGCGCCCTCCTGTTCCTTTTGTATTGAACTGTGTTGTAATTGTACTGTTCTCCTTTATATTGTAAAGCGCTGCCCAAACTGTTGGCGCTATATAAATCCTGTAACATAATAATAATAATACTAATGTAACACATATGTGCGGTAGCTGGGTGGGCCTTAACGATGTTCATGGTGCTGAGGGTACACTCACTGCAAGCTCTTAGCATGGAGACTGAACAGCATGGAAGATGACAGGATGGGCTCCTGATAATCTGACCACTGTGACAGCGAATCCCAGTGATCAAATGTTCAGTAGGTCTTACCTGCCTCCTGGCATTTAGAACTACTTACAGGGCCAGCTGGAGGGGACAGGAGGTTAAAGAGCTTCCTTATATGTATTTCATCTATATATTTCACGGTTTGCCTGGAGTTTAACTTTAAAACAAAACCGAAGAAGATAGAATATTTGCCAGATTTTTCTTTTATTCTTTATCAATGCAAATTTTACCAAAAATTAGCTAAATTTATGCATTTACTTCTTATAAGAGGTTAGAGGCTTGAAAAACAGACAGAGTTGTCAATTAAATTATTCTCAGAAAAAGACTTAAATAAAGATATGACGACAAACTAGTCACTGTAACCCTTGGGGGCAACATAACTTTCTTTCTATTATTATAGAGTATAATTGTGTTGCAGTTTCATAGTGTGTATTACTAAAGGATAGTCTTTGTTTCGTAGATTCTGCAGCATCTCTCCTAGCAGTCCGCCTAGCATATAATTAAATTTATTGAACAAAAAAAAAGATGGAGGTTTTTAATGGGAGTAAGGAGGGAGGAGATTTTTTTATATGCATGATGCTTTCCTAGCAACATTTGCATCAATAAAGAATACAAAATTTAAAAACTTATACAGTACCGGCATTTACTTTATTTCTGTTATTTAAAGAGAAGTATGGAGTTTACAAAAGAAATAAACTTACATACTCACCTAGGTGGATGCAGCATCAAGCCAATGCTGTATCTGTCCCCCAACGACACTAAGACTGAGAACCGAGCAATCAAAGAAAACTGATCGCTTGATTCTCAATGAGCAGAGAGCAGGGGACTATCACTTTAGATAGGTTGCTCTAGGACATCTTTTACTCACAGATCCCCTGCTGATCAGAGTAGAGCAGACGAATCACAGGTCCGTGTCTGCTCAGTTTATGCAAAGCGGACACGACAGAACCCGCTCTGCTCTATTGGCAACAGGGTGTAAACGGACTCTGCTGTCCGTTTACACCCAACTGCCCTCCAATCCGGTCCACCTACATGGAAGGGAATGGATCCCCTTCAGTTTGTTTTTAGTGGACCAAATCAGGTCGGAGCTACGTGGGCGTAAATGGACACAAGTCCATTTACACCTGCTGGTCAATAGGGATGAATGGATCATTAGATCAGGTCTGCCTGAAAAACTGTTTGGAACGGTTGTGTGAAAGCATCCTTATAGTTTCTATTTTCTCTTGGTGTGTCAGAAGGGGCCAAGGTTGTTCACAGAGTCGAGGCACGGAACAGAGAACCCAAACTACCAGGTTTCTCCTTCTGGGGTAGAGCTACACTATACAATAATCATGTATGTACTGTATTTATTAGCAAAGTATGCAACAAGCCCCCCCCCCTTTTTTTTTTTGTTTTTTATTTACCTGAGTAGTGGAGACAATTTTATTTATTTTTTTTTGGATGGCTAGCTTGAAAGGACCGTTTGTAAGTTTTATCTATGGTTTTAAAGCTAAACTCTGGGCTCATGTAAATTATACCCGTGCTGTGGCACCTGCATTGAATGAATTTTCTTCTCCTCGCTCCTGCAATCCCAGCATATGGTTGGACCCTCTTTGTCCTCATGTACGGTGCAGAACTGCTAGCCATGCATTGTATATGACAACATTAGAAAACTTTGAGAAAAAACTTCAGGGAATTGGTCATACACCATGGAAGAAGTCTGTGGGAGTGAGGAATAAGGTAAGTAATTCATCAGCACCTTTTACTGGGACAAGGGCATTGATGGCTAGCCACTTGGGAGTCTCATTCTGTGACTGTCTGTTCTAGATTTATAATTAGCACTATTTACCGTCATTTTCTCTCTTTTAAGCACAAACGAGAAGCATTTAGCTTCTGTGTAACTGTATGCCCAATGGATTTTCAATAAAGTGCCAGAAACAGCAGTTTTCCATGAACAGACATCTCTTTTTATTTATAGTGTGCAGTTTGGGCGCATTTTTGCCTGCGCCTATACACTGCTGAGAGACTGTGGCTATTCAATATGTATAAACTGTTAATTCAGCTTTTAGTCTGAAGTGTAATAATCTAGGATTTTTTTTGTCTATTGTTTTAAAGTTCTGCTTTCAAATTCTCTTACATATAGAAGACAAAGTCTGCAGTATATAACCCTTCCAAATGCTTTATTTGCCATAGATAAAAAATATGTAGCAAAGATGTTGTCTGGTTGAGTCGTTTCTCACTTTATTCACTGTAACATCTCCAGCATACAGTAAGTAACGTAAATTATCCAGGTTATTTGCTACAGCCTTATAAACAGGACAGTTGGCTAAATTACTTTGTCATTTAGTAACATACAGGTAGAGCGACCTATATGACATATTTGCACTTGACGCCATTGCCGGCAAACGTAAACCATGTTTGACAATGCAGAGATTTGTCTATTGTATTATATTTAAATCAAACCACAATGTGAGCAGCAACATTTTTCAACAGCACAACAAAAATAGCATAGAATAAATAACAATAAACATAGAAATGTCCAACATTATATATATTACATAAAATGTAGGACTTTGTTCTGGGTTTGTAATTGTTTTTCTATAGAATTTGAATACTGCATAGATTTCATGTACTTTACAGCTAATATTAAAATGTTTTAGTTGCCTAATGAGATCTTGAAACATGTGGATTTAATGTTTTGGCAAAGCTGTACATCCAGTCCTGCGTTGGTTTTGAAGCACAGCATAACAGGAATTGTAACATAACACATAGTGACTGCAGACATGCGAGTATATATGAGATCATGAATACAATGGACTTGGGACTGAGATACAGACATAGTGAGTGAGCAGCACAACTCCTCTATAGCATACCGTCGTTGTTCCCTCAAGATCTCTCTTGTTGAACAGGGGGCCAATAAAGTGTAATCCAAATATATCAAATAACTGTGGAATTTTACTTCACGTTATGCTAAATCCAACAATTCACATTTCAAACACTTCTTATGGTAACTAGTTTCCGTTAGAATATTCTTATTTTTATTTTTAAAGCTGGCGGAAACTGAACCCCCAAAAATGTAAAGGACCAATGAGAAGAAACCCATTTCTAAGTCAACAACTGGAGGATGATCTAGTAATTGACATCCCAAGTTCAGACAGAACTATGGTAATAACACATCTTTTAATAACTTTCTCAATTCAGTGTCCATAACGGTAACATGGCTAACATCTCTGGTCTCCAGCTGAGCAGTTCATCCCTCAAGTGGCTGCATTCACAATGTTAATGAGAATTACATTCCGCTTCTCTGGTTTTGTTAGATATCACTCCATACTTTCACTTCTTCATATTTCTTGCAGGAAGTCAACAGGAAAAAGCCCCACCTTACGTCCTGTCAGAACTTTGATGTAACCGTTTACTTCCTCTCCTTTTTGTACAACAATCTAAACAAAATACAAAGAAAATATAATCTATGGTTAAGTTTGATGAGTCAACATAAGCTTTAGAGAAAGGTCCATTTTTACACAAATAGGCATTAGTGAGGCAGGCTAAGCCCTGGGATTCCTCTTTTTTTAACCATGGTTTATCATGAACGCAGCTTCTATAAAAGTGTAAGATGACTGCTAATGCTGCCACCCACAATGCAGAGCTGCTGTGGGTCACATGATCCTAGATACCAGATATGGGTTGCATGATTTAGAAACAGAGCTGTGCAGGACCTCCTTTGCTAATTATGTTGGCCTCTGTACAATTAAAATGGACTTAAAGGTAAACTGTAACTGAAAACAAAACTTCCAATTGGACACTAGTTCTGGTGACCTTGGTGACTACCAGAGATTTCTCTCACTTTGAAGGAATTCCCCTCACTTCATTTTGTGGCTATGGGACAGGAAATAAGGGGATACTTTGCCAATGGGACAACAATGAAAAAAAAAAAACTGACAGGGGTTAACCCTCCTTTTACTGTATCCAAAAAAAAAAAAAAAAAGGTGGGTCATCAGTTCTACTTTAAAGCTTAGGTTTACTTTAAAGCAGAGCGTGACCCAACACAAGTTAGTTTTAATGCAGTGGGCTAGGCTTTACTTATGCTGTGATCCTGGTAATCTCCCCCATTACTAATCTGACTATAACGGATATGGTTTGGCAGTTTGCTGAGCTTCCTAATTTTACCCAACACCTGGATGATGAAGTCAGCACCAAGAGAGGTTAAGTGTTGCAGACATAGTTCCACATTTTGGCATCCAGTGGATTCTACCAAAGATTAGGAGTTGTGTCCAGGATAGACAGATGGATGGATAGGCTTGTTTTTAACACTTGATTATCTGTTTTAAAATAAGGTTGCATTTTTAATTTTGAGAAAAAAACTGAATGATTCTTCTACATTTGCAAACATATTAAAGAATCTTTGCCAGGGATAACAATCACCTCTGACATGTAGGTTCATTTTACTTATAGATCTTCCCTTGCACAGTCCAGATAATGCAAAGAGTAAAGAAATTTCAACTCAGAAAGTACAAGTGCTATAAAATTAAGAAATTTCAACTCAGAAAGTTCAAGAGCTGTATGTGCTTCTCTATAAAGTGTGTGTATGTGTGTAAGTGCTTAGTGTAAACCAGCATTCTTGATGAGAAATTCAGGTCTCCAATTTGCTTTTCTCATACAATGTACATCTTCTCCTTCTCAAACAGGCAATACCTTGCCAGCAGAACTTAAGAAAAATATATTTACTGTACAAGCATGATATACTTATAGAATATTTTTTAGATGGTCTTTTCTACTTCTATACAAATAATGCAGAAAAGGTCAGGATATACTAACTTGATCTTTCTTCAGTGTAATCTGTCCAATCTCTCTGTTTCCAACAAATGAACGAGTCACATGGTAAACTCTCTCCCCAGCACGCACCCGGATGATGTAGTTGGCAGGGAAAAAGCCAGCTTTCTCCCCTACCTTTCCCTAATGGGAAATTAAAAAAATAATATGTTTCTTAGTGAAATTTAAATGACTAAATGGTTGGAATAAAATAAACAACAGCAACGTGTTACTTTGTCTAATAAGTCAACTGCTTCAAGTCCAAGTTAGATTTTATGTATACATATATATATATATATATATATACATATATACAAACCCAATTCCAAAAAAAGTTGGGACACTGTACAAATTGTGAGTAAAAAAGGAATGGACTAATTTACAAATCTCATAAACTTATATTTTATTCACAATATAATATAGATAACATATCAAATGTTGAAAGTGAGACATTTTGAAATGTCATGCCCAATATTGGCTCATTCTGGATTTCATGAGAGCTACACATTCCAAAAAAGCTGGGAAAGGTAGCAATAAGAGGCCGGAAAAGTTAAGTAGCAAATTGGTCCCCCAGCTGTTCCTTATATGTACATTTATTAGGTCAATTGGTAACATGACTGGGTATAAAAAGAGCCTCACAGAGTGGCAGTCTCTCAGAAGTCAAGATGGGCAGAGGATCCCCAATTCCCCCCAATGCTGCGGCAAAATATAGTGGAGCAATATCAGAAAGGAGTTTCTCAGAGAAAAATTGCAAATAGTTTGAAGTTATCATCATCTACCGTGCATAATATCATCCAAAGATTCAGAGAATCTGGAACAATCTCTGTGCGTGAGGGTCAAGGCCGGAAAACCATACTGGATGCCCGTAATCTTCGGGCCCTTAGACGGCACTGCATCACATACAGGAATGCTACTGTAATGGAAATTACAACATGGGCTCAGGAATACTTCCAAAAAACATTGACGGTGAGCACAATCCACCGTGCCATTCTCCGTTGCCGGCTAAAACTCTATAGGCCAAAAAAGAAGCCATATCTAAACATGATCCAGAAGCGCAGGCGTTTTCTCTGGGCCAAGGCTCATTTAAAATGGACTGTGGCAAAGTGGAAAACGGTTCTGTGGTCAGACAAATCAAAATTTGAAGTTCTTTTTGGAAAACTGGGACGCCATGTCATCTGGACTAAAGAGGACAAGGACAACCCAAGTTGTTATCAGCGCTCAGTTCAGAAGCCTGAATCTCTGATGGTATGGGGTTGCATGAGTGCATGTGGCATGGAAAGCTTACACATCTGGAAAGGCACCATCAATGCTGAAAGGTATATCCAAGTTCTAGAACAACATATGCTCCCATCCTGACGTCGTCTCTTTCAGGGAAGACCTTGCATTTTCCAACATGACAATGCCAGACCAAATACTGCATCAATTACAACATCATGGCTGCGTAGAAGAAGGATCCGGGTACTGAAATGGCCAGCCTGCAGTCCAGATCTTTCACCCATAGAAAATACTTGGCGCATCATAAAGAGGAAGATGCGACAAAGAAGACCTAAGACAGTTGAGCAACTAGAAGCCTGTATTAGACAAGAACATTTTTATTCCTAAACTTGAGCAACTTGTCTCCTCAGTCCCCAGATGTTTGCAGACTGTTATAAAAAGAAGAGGGGATGCCACACAGTGGTAAACATGGCCTTGTCCCAACCTTTTTGAGATGTGTTGATGACATGAACTTTAAAATCAACTTATTTTTCCCTTAAAATTATACATTTTCTCAGTTTAAACATGTGATATGTCATCTATGTTGTCTTCTGAATAAAATATTGAAATTTGAAACTTCCACCTCATTGCATTCTATTTTTATTCACAATTTGTACAGTGTCCCAACTTGTTTGAAATCAGGTTTGTGTATATTATATATATATATATATATACAGTGCATTGCGAAAGTATTCGGCCCCCTTGAACTTTTCGACCTTTTGCCACATTTCAGGCAAACATAAAGATATAACTTTGTGAAGAATCAACAACAAGTGGGACACAATCATGAAGTGGAACGAAATTTATTGGATATTTCAAACTTTTTTAACAAATAAAAAACTGAAAAATTGGGCGTGCAAAATTATTCAGCCCCCCTAAGTTAATACGCCACCTTTTGCTGCAATTACAGCTGTAAGTCGCTTGGGGTATGTCTCTATCAGTTTTGCACATCGAGAGACTGAAATTTTTGCCCATTCCTCCTTGCAAAACAGCTCGAGCTCAGTGAGGTTGGATGGAGAGCGTTTGTGAAAAGCAGTTTTCAGTTCTTTCCACAGATTCTTGATTGGATTCAGGTCTGGACTTTGACTTGGCCATTCTAACACCTGGATATGTTTATTTGTGAACCATTCCATTGTAGATTTTGCTTTATGTTTTGGTGTTTTGGATCATTGTCTTGTTGGAAGACAAATCTCCATCCCAGTCTCAGGCCTTTTGCAGACTCCATCAGGTTTTCTTCCAGAATGGTCCTGTATTTGGCTCCATCCATCTTCCCATCAATTTTAACCATCTTCCCTGTCGCTGCTGAGGAAAAGCAGGCCCAAACCATGATGCTGCCACCACCATGTTTGACAGTGGGGATGGTGTGTTCAGGGTGATGTGCTGTGTTGCTTTTACGCCAAACATAACGTTTTGCATTGTTGCCAAAAAGTTCCATTTTGGTTTCATCTGACCAGAGCACCTTCTTCCACATGTTTGGTGTGTCTCCCAGGTGGCTTGTGGCAAACTTTAAACTACACTTTTTATGGATATCTTTAAGAAATGGCTTTCTTCTTGCCACTCTTCCATAAAGGCCAGATTTTGCAGTATACAACTGATTGTTGTCCTATGGACAGTCTCCCACCTCAGCTGTAGATCTCTGCAGTTCATCCAGAGTGATCATGGGCCTCTTGGCTGCATCTCTGATCAGTCTTCTCCTTGTATGAGCTGAAAGTTTAGAGGGACGGCCAGGTCTTCGTAGATTTGCAGTGGTCTGATACTCCTTCCATTTCAATATTATCGCTTGCACAGTGCTCCTTGGGATGTTTAAAGCTTGGGAAATCTTTTTGTATCCAAATCCGGCCTTAAACTTCTCCACAACAGTATCTTGGACCTGCATGGTGTGTTCCTTGTTCTTCATGATGCTCTCTGCGCTTTAAACGGACCTCTGAGACTATCACAGTGAAGGTGCATTTATACGGAGACTTGATTACACACAGGTGGATTCTATTTATCATAATCATTAGTCATTTAGGTCAACATTGGATCATTCAGAGATCCTCACTGAACTTCTGGAGAGAGTTTGCTGCACTGAAAGTAAAGGGGCTGAATAATTTTGCACGCCCCATTTTTTTTTTTTCAGTTTTTTATTTGTTAACAAAGTTTGAAATATCCAATAAATTTTGTTCCACTTCATGATTGTGTCCCACTTATTGTTGATTCTTCACAAAAAATTACAGTTTTATATCTTTATGTTTGAAGCCATAAATGTGGCAAAAGGTCGCAAAGTTCAAGGGGGCCAAATACTTTCACAAGGCACTGTATATATATATATATATATATATATATACATACAGCGGTGCAGCAAAAAATTCATATGTTCTCAAATAAATTCTACAATTCATGCAAACATATACATAAATTTGATATCAGAAAAATAAAAACCCTATAAAACTCCACATGTATCCATACATAAATTAAATTTTCAATAAAAATCTACTTAATATTGCACTTTACATACATTATATTGGTATTTGGACTCATATGAAGTGCAACATTTTCTCTAAAAAGTGCACCGGGCTACTCAGAACTCATTCAAGTGCAAATGTCCGCTTTCAGTGTTTAAATCAAAAATAAATTGCTCATTCAATGTCCTCTCTTCCACTGTTCGTCACCACGTGGCTATCCTCCACATTTACTGCTCACTCACCGGATAGTTTGACTCACTTAGCCCTGGGTCAAAGTGCACTCATAGAAAACAGCAGGGGTTTCCTTCATTCTGTATCCACCAGGGTCATACACCACTCCTTCAATGGCTCAGGGCTTGGCCTTTTGATAATATCTCCTTCTCCATCCACTCATACACTCATGCAGGCCACGGGAAAAGCAAAAAGGAATGCCATAGAATAAATCCTCTTTTATTTTAAAAACACATCCAGTAACACTAACATTTCCCAGGGCAAGTCTCCAAGCACCCAAATAAAACTCTTTTATACTGCCAGTGATGCATCCAATGGTCATTGAAAGAGCACTTTATTTTTGAATCAGTACACTGAAAGTGGACATTTGCACTTTTATGATTTATTAATAGCACAGTGCACTTTTTGGAGATCATTTTGCACTTTATTTGTAATTGCACTTTATATATATATTGGTATTTGGACACATTAATTTTTATAGAACATTTATTTTATATATGGACACATGAAGTTTTATATCGTATTTATTTTTATATTATCAAATTTTTGTATATGTTTGCATGATATAGAGAACTTTTTTTGAGCACATATGAATTTTTTGGCTGAAGCGCTGTATTACCATATTACTATTACTATTGTATTACTATATTACCAAAAGTATTGGGACCACCTGCCTTTACATGCACATGAACTTAAATGGCATCCCAGTCTTGAGTTGCCCACCCTTTGCAGCTATAACAGCTTTAGCTCTTCTGGGAAGGCTGTCCACAAGGTTTAGGAGTGTGTCTATGGGAATATTTGACCACTCTTCCAGAAGCGCATTTGGGAGGTCAGTTACTGATGTTGGAGAGAAGGTCTGGCTCGCAGTTTGTGCTCTAATTCATCCCAAAGGTGTTCTATCGGATTGAGGTTAGGACTCTGTGCAGGCCAGTCAAGTTCCTCCAACCTAAACTCACTCTTCCATGTCTTTATGGACCTTACTTTGTGCACTGGTCCAAATAACTTGGTGGAGGGGGGATTATGGTATGGGGTTGTTTTTCAGGGGTTGGGTTCGGCCCCTTAGTTTCAATGAAGGGATCTCTTAAGACGTCAGCATACCAAGACATTTTGGACAATTTCATGCTGTGGGCACAGTTTGGGGATGGTCCCTTCCTGTTCTAACATGACTGCGCACTTGTGCATGAACAAGGTCCATAAAGACATGGATGAGCGAGTTTGGGGTGGAGGAACTTGATTGGCCTGCAGAGTCCTCACCTCAACCCAATAGAACACCTTTGGGATGAATTAGAGCGGAGACTGAGAGCCAGGCCTTCTCTCCAACAACAGTGCCTGACCTCGCAAATGCGCTTCTGGAAGAATGGTCCAACATTCCCATATACACACTCCTAAACAATGTGTACAGCCTTCTCAGAAGATGTGAAGCTGTTCTAGCTGCAAAGAGTGGGCAAACTCAATATTGAACCGTAATGACTAAGACTGGGATGGCATTAAAGTTCATGTGTATAAAGGCAGTCATCCCAATACTTTTGGTAATATAGTGTGTATTTGAGTAGTAAATTGTGATCATACTAGGGGCGATCTGATACAGCAGCTGAATAGATAGGGGATAGAGCAGGTAAATATAATTTATATAGCAAGTTAGATTTTACTAGTAATAAGTTACTTTAAAGAGTTGCCACAAGTAGTATATTGAATATGGCAAGAAAACTGGCAGCTTTGCACATACCTTTAGATATTGATATTTTGTGCTACATCTGTACTTTATATCAGTTGAATTCATCCCATTGGCGACACTGTATTGGGGATAAATTTACACTAAATATTACTTACTCTCCACCACTCTTCATTGGAGTCATCAATAACTGTAATTCTGTCTCCAGCACTAAGAGGAAATTCAAAGTGTTTTAGTATAAAGATACAGAAGAAGCAAACTTTTTTGAGCAACAAAACAATTAGGTAAATTAAACAGTATTTTCTTTTTTTAATGAAAAACAGCTAACTTTTTAAAGGAACAACATGGTCTTATAAGAACAATAATGAAATAGTTATATTTTG
>NC_138769.1:573777312-573909812 GCF_965119305.1 Pelophylax lessonae
TAGCGTCCTTCTGGTGTCCGGCCCTTGCAAGTGGGTTCACTTTAAGCTTACATCTCTCAGTGTCTGTGCTGTCCGGGGAACAGCCATGGGTGGGTGAATGGCAATGGCATCCCCTTGGTTCTGTGTAGTGTGTTTGCCCAGTATAGACACTGCAGACTGCAAAGCACTGGCAGAGCCTGAAGATTTTTTTCTGGCCTCATTCCATGGCAGTACTCTTTGTGTGTCTCAGTGTCTATATTTCTCCCTGGCTCTAGTGGTATTTGGCCTCTCATGGCGTCTCGAGTGAGGCTACATTCCAAGCCGCTGCTGCTTCCAGGTTTGGCCGCCAGGGCTGCTCTGGCCCATGTGCAGGGCCACTAGCGAGACCAAGGCTTGATTCTGTGCATGCACGGTGCCACATTTGGAGGCGAGTCCCTGTTCACACATGCGCGGTAGCTCAGCCTGGCATTCAGGGCCACTAAGACGCCTGCTCGGCCTGTGACTTCAAGCAGGCGGGGAATTTAAAGCGGCTGTCAGCCCCAGCCTCCTTGGGGAGTCCTGTGGGTGCTGTGACAGCTTCTCCAAGCCTTGTGCCTCTCTCCTCAGGTACCTTTGGAGGGGGACATGGGGGAGGGAGGTTGATGGAGTTTTGAATGATTTTATGCCTTTTCTCTCTCTCTCTTCCACCAGTTCCCGGGGGGCCTTACAGTCTTCAGTGATGGACATGGCTTCACCACCTTCTTGTGGCCAGCCCTCTTGTAATAGGTGGGTGCTGGTCTCCATTTCCACCCAGGCTGGTCTGGGGTGCCCCTCGGTCTGTTAATCCTTTTTCTCTCTCTTTTCTCTTCTCCCTCCAAGTTCTTCTAGGTATGATCACAGGTCCGCTACGCATCAGGACAGAGACCCTGCCAGGCCGCATTAACATTTTTCATCAAGATCTAGACACCATGAGTCTCCAACTGGGAGCAGGCATCTAATTCCTTCTCCAGACACTGCACCCACCACCACGATAGCTGCCCGGCTCAGAAAGCCTGTTGGGGATGCAGGACTCATGTCCCAGAGGACAAGTCCCTCTGCGAGCCGTGCTTTGCTTACACAGCCAGTGGGAGAGAGGCTGGCAACCAGAATATGGAGTCTCTTGTGAGAGGAGTGGTACATCAGTCCCTAAAAGAAAGGGGTACTACCGGCACACGGAGCCAAACTACTACTGTTGGAGATGCACATGAGGATCCAGGCACCTCTTAGCTGAGCTACTCATTTTGAAAGTCTTCGGAGAGTGACACTGAAGGGGATGGAGCCTCGGGGTGGCTTCGACTTTGCATTAGTCTCACCTCTGATCAGCCATCAAGGAGGCCCTAAAGTGGGAAGAACCAGTGATACCCAAAGTGAAGGAAAGGAAATTCTTTAAGCACCTGGGGAAGGAACGCCTCCACATTCCCACTGCGCACGGAACTGAAAGACATCACTTTAAATGAATGGGGCAAAGGAGACAACAAGGCCTCCCTTTTCTTCAAGCTGGCAAAGCTTTATCCTTATGTGGAGAGATTGCTGCGCTTAATGGGAGTACATACAATTAAGGATATAAACATAGATCAATCAATCAAGCTGCCAACCCCTGATCCTGAATGAGAGAAACAGATCTAAAATAGCATATAAATAAAATGGTTTAGCGTTCCGGAAGCGGATGCAATCCAACAGTTCAGGAAATGGACATATTTGCAGACCGAACTCAAAAGTCCATTAACAATACCTAGATCAATTCATGATAACCGGTTCATCAAAGAACAAAAGGCCTTAATAGGCCACAAATTTTCAGGATAATTAGGGGAATATGAACCGAATCATATCGTATTGTGCATTTTCACAGCCGTTTATAGGACAATGGAATGCAGCGCCACCTCGTTGTCAGAAAATAGAAAGCCCCAGGGGTTCCAAACATGCTCTCTGAATCTCATACATAAAACATCACTTATACAAGAGATAAATTATAACACCAAAAATATAACTACATAAAAAAGGTTAAAACTCTTTACACTAAAACCATATTAAATAGGTATGTGATGTATATAATTAAAAGAAA
Organism: Pelophylax lessonae; assembly: GCF_965119305.1. Taxonomy (NCBI): domain Eukaryota; kingdom Metazoa; phylum Chordata; class Amphibia; order Anura; family Ranidae; genus Pelophylax; species Pelophylax lessonae. The sequence continues at coordinate 573,779,372 of NC_138769.1, forward strand.
TACAGGAAAAAGAATACAATAGCAGGTGGTGACCTAAGAAACAAATGATATAAAAAAATATCTCAGGATGAGTGGCAGGGACAAGTAGAGAATCCAAAATTACTCATGAATTATTGATGAAAGAGTTGAGGTCCCACTCTATGTTCAGCTCATTTGGGGCATATGATTTTAGATGATAAATCCAATTTGTTTCGAGTTGGGACACTCCCCTAGTCATGTTGCTCCCCCTCCAATTTTTTGAGAATTTATCAATTCCCAGGAAAGTGGTGCCACTGGGGTCCCTTCCATGACAAAGATCATAATGTCGTGACACACTATGCTTTGGGAAACCCTTAGCAATGTTCGCAACCCCTGTTCCACATACCTCGTAGTACAGGAGATGAAGGGTTTTATATTGTAATCTTGTTGGGTATTACTAGAATAAAAGGATTCCACCCTTCTTTCCTTATTGTTATTCAATTTACAGATAGCGCATCTCCTGCAAGGAAAGAAACCTACTCATTTCTGAAAAAATGAAACAGTTTTTGTAGGATCCACTATATTAGGCTCCACTTGCAACCTCAAAGGGGGTACACCCCTAAAAATAAGGGTTGGGGGCCTCAGAGAGGAGAGGACCCAGAAGATTATCATTCCTCAGAACGTGCCAATGTTTCCGTATGATTTTCTTAATGGAAAAATGCTGCACAGAGTATGAAGAGAAGAACACATGTTGAAAAGTATCATTCCTCTCTCACACTCTAGGCTACAACAGATCTTCTCTATTACGCTGATCCGCTTGGATCAGTGCTCTTTCCAACTCTTCCTCCTTGTATCCTTTCTCCAAGAACTTGGTTTTAAGAGAAGAGGCTTCATGTAGAAAATCTGTCCTGTTTGTACAGTTTCTCTTTAATCTAAGGAATTGACTGACAGAAACGGATTTAAGCCACGCCACGTGGTGACAACTGGATGTGTCAATGAATCCGTTCCTGTTCCATGTCTCAAGAGTGCCTTCAACCACCCTAATCCTCAGATCCAAAAAGTGGATCTCTGTTCTGCTCCTTTCATGTTGTAATTTAATGCCTCTGTCATTATTGTTAAGCATGGTCATAAATGCTTCCAATGCATCAAAATCACCATCCCATAGGAGGAGGTTGTCATCGATGTACCTCCGCCACAGTACAATCTCTGGCCTTGGCATATTATCGATGATATCCTCCTCCCATTTGGCCATGAATAAGTTGGCCATACTTGGCGCAAACTTCGCGCCCATGGCCACACCTCTATTCTGTCTGTAGTAGGTACCTCCAAACCAGAAATAGTTGTGGGCCATGGCATAGTCCAAAAGGGAAAGGATGAATTGACTCTGGAAGTTCAACAGGGAGCTCTGCCCGAAGTAGTGTGCGACTGCTTCTCTGCCATGTTGGTGGGAAATCACTGTATATAGGGATGACACATCCGCAGTGACTAGGACATAACTGTCCTTCCATTCAATACTCTTAAGTTTGTTAATAACTTGTATTGAATCCCTTAGAAAGGAAGGGGTCTTGATGACCAGGGGCTGCAAGAAGAAATCAATATATTTGCCCACCCGGGAAGTGACCGAATTTATTCCACTGATAATTGGTCGTCCAGGTGGGTTCACCGGATCCTTGTGGACTTTTGGCAAATAGTAGATAATGGGTATCCTCGGAGCAGATGGAATCAAAAAGGCTCTCTCCTTCTGGAGCCCATCATCTACCAAAGTGACCAATTCTTTTTTGTAGGCTGCAGTAGGATTACCACCAAGGGGGATGTATGTTTCTCAATCGGACAAAAGTCTACTCATCTCGTTATTATATGAGGAGATGTCCAAGATAACTATACCTCCCCCTTTGTCAGCAGGCCTCACAATTATGTCCTTACGTTCCTTAAGGGATTTCATCCCCCGTTCGAACATATGGTTCCTATGTGATTTTTTCAGAGATAATTGGTCTAAATCCTTGGCCACTAAATCCCGAAAAACTCAAAGGGAGGGGGCCAGAGGACCTGTGGGGTTAAAGAGTGAAGCATTGGAAAAAGGAGTGTTCCTAACTCCCATAGAATACTCCACTCTAGGACGGATAGGATTACTCATTTTCCGGACGTATTTTTGCAGATCTACAAACGTCTCAAATTTGTTAAGAGGTCAGGGGGGGGGCGAACTTAAGTCCATGATTGAGGACATACTTCTCCTCATTTGAAAGAGGAGCAGAACTTAAATTAAAAAGTTCCTTATGTCTCAGTATCGCCCTCTTCTTTTTGTTGCGGACCCTCCTACCCCCTCTGGTCCCTCTCTTCCATCTTTTAGTCTTTTGGTCCTTGGGGTACCCCCGTGAAAAGGGTTATTGTAATAATTATTATGTGACGCCTGTCTATTATAGGGATCAGGATTACCCGATTGGGAATGCTGATAGCCCCTTGGATATTGGGGCCATTGATTATCCCCCATTTGTTCATGGTAAGGCCGACCATAATGCTGGGAGGGTACATAGTCTCTCTCAGAAGGGTGAGTGGTAATATACTGAGCAGCATTCTCACCATCCTCCTGTATAGGTGAAAACCTGTTATAGGAAACTACATTGTTTTCCGTTTGACGTAAAGGGGGGGGGGTCGCCCTCTACCTCTTCCTCTCCCACGTCCCCTACCACGCCTGGGTTGGGACCAAGAATTATGGGTAGTTTGGTATGGGAAGGGGGAGTGGCAAGATTCACTCTGTCCAGCCCCCTCTAATGGGGTACTGGGTGGAGGGATGGTTACTGGATTAGATGTTACTCTTAGACCAGCAGAAGTCGAGTCACCCTGCCCCACATTTTGTTGCCATTTAAAGACTACTTTATTTTTATAGTCTCCCATATCTCTAATGATGCTTTATCCTTACAAAGCAGGGGATGTGAGGCACATGGAGTCTGCCCCTTTAGTAGGTGTTGCAGTAATGAGGCTGGCATAGCACGTCACCCTTTCTCTGGACGACGCAGTCTCCATCAAGGATTGTCTCAACAGGAAAATAGAGCTAGAACTCAAGAGAGTTTATGTTATGGCAGGCACGGCCTGCAAACCCACCCTGGCCCTGGTAGCCATGTCCAAGGCAATGAAGGTCTGGATGGTGGATATCGAGACTAAGCTCCGAGGTGTTTCAGAGGAAGTGGCTGAAAATTATCCCCTACAAGAACTAAGGTTGGCGTCAGTATTCTTGGGTGAAGCCTCTATCGATGTCCTACATCTCCTGACCTGGGCTATGTTTTCTTCCATGACAGCTAAGTGAGCCCTGTGGCTTCGCCCTTGGCTTGCCGATCCGGCTTCTAAACAAGCCTGGTATAGGATTCCCTTCGAGGGGCCCTCACTGTTTTGGAATAAACTGGACAGCGCCATAGCACGGGCCACTGGCAGGAAGTCTGGCTTCCTACCCCAAGATAAGCGCCTGTTCGATCAGAAGAGACCCCAACCAATGAGGAAAAATTCAGACCAGGCAAGAGAGGCTCGCTTCTACAGGCCAGGATGGGAGTTGAAAAGATCTAGCCAAGATCTACTAAGAACTCGGCTTTCAGTGGGTGGGATGCCACTAAATCTTTTTGAGATTGTGCCCACTCACACATGTCAGATGGGGGCACGCCTGCTCTGCTTTCTGCATGTCTGGGCATTCTCAATTCAAAAGATTTTTGGACCATTAAAACAGTCTCCTCAGGTCACACGTGGTTCTTTGCCAAAGACCCTCTTCTCAGATATGTTCCTACCCTTTTGCCTCACTCAGAAGATAAAAGGTGGATTCTGCTTTCCTATGTAGACACTCAAGGCGCCTTTAGTTCATTTGCCTCCCTTTCAGTCTCCTTACATCCCCGAGGGTCTTCTCAAAGCTCCTTTTGGTGGTGGTAGCTCTCATCAGGACAAAGAGCATACGCTTACATCACAATCTCGACGACCTCCCTCTTCTATTTCAAGACAGGGATTAGCTGCTAGTTCACAGGGGCCAGGTTGTCTCAACACTGCTGGAGTTTGGATGGTTACTAAACCTAGAGAAGAGCCATCTAGAGCCTGCACAGCATCTGATCTACTTGGGGGCTCAGTTCGACACAGTCAGGGGTACGATCGCCTTACCCTTGGGGAAAATCCTGGTAATTCGGGAAAGAATCCTTCCAACCTTTTACTCCTAACACCCAAAAGCCTCTTAGTGCCCCAGAATCATCGGCATGATGGTCTCCTTGGTTCCCATGATCAAATGGGCCCTCTGGAGGATGCATCCTTTTCAAAGAGGTTTTCTCCAACAATGGGATCCAGAAAAACACAATCAACTCATTTGTATTTCCTTGAGCATGAGGGTCAGTCTTCCCTGGTGGCTCCAGCGCAAGAACCTGCTCAGGTGTTATTCCATCACCCGAATTTCTTGGACCATCATCACAACTGATGCCAGCAATTCAGGATGGGGAGCTTGCTGCATGTTAGAAACAGCCCAGGGCAGATGGGCCTCATAACCCTACAGACCAGTCTCGAACATCCTGGAGCTTTGGGACACCTTTCTTGCTCTCAAAGCCTTCTGCCATCTGACGGAAGGGAAGTCTGTGTTGCTCAGGATGGACAACACTTCATCGGAATCTTGCGGGAAGAGGCAAGGCAGGTCTCTTTCTCTCTTGCGGGAACTGGATCCTATCATGTCATAGGCCCAAACTCATCTGCCGACATATCGACAGTCTAGGTTCCCGGGATTCCGAATGCCCAGGCGGATTTCCTCTCCAGAGTACAGCTGTATCACAACGAGTGGTCCCTCCACACAGAGACATTCAGGTGGATCCTGACTCTGAGGGTGTGCCCCGAGGGCGACCTGTTTGCCTCCCCCTGCAATTACAAATTGAGGAAATACTACACTCGGAGCCGGTGCCGCCAAGCCTTTGGGATAGATGCCCTTATGGATCAGTGGAAGCTCGACAGAGCATATGCCTTTTCCCCGATTCCAATCATCCTCAGATTCCTGCAGCAGCTCCAAGCAGAGGCCGTCGAGGTCGTTGTGGTGGCTCTATACTGGCCAAACAGGCCATGGTTCCCACTTATATTGCAGCTCAGTTATCGGAATACGGTCCCCCTTCCCTCAAGCCAAACCTTCTTTCGCAGGGAGCATCGCTGCACCCATGTCCGGCGCAGCTGCATTCGACGGCCTGATTTTTGAGAGGGAGAGGTTGAAAGCCCTTGGCTGCCCACATGGGGTCATCCCCAACCTTATGAGTTCAAGAAGGGCAAGCACGAACAGAGTCTACAAAAGAGTTTGGGCCTATTCCACAGAGTTCACTTCTTCCATCGAGAAGTCAATTATGAACCCCGGAGTTCAGGAAATCATGGAGTTCCTTCATTTAGGTCTAGACCTGGCTCTGTCAGTAGGCACGCTAAGTCTCAAGCCTCAGCCTTGTCAGCTTTCACCGGTTTCTCCTTGGCTAGTCATCCGCTGGTTCAGCAATTTTTCAAGGCTAGACTCAGACCTCAGAGGATACCGAGATTTCCTAAATGGGATCTTCTGCTCGTTCTTCATGCTCTCTCTGAATCCAGTTCCGTAACAGTCAACTCCCTGTCCCTCAGGAACCTTTCCATCAAGGCTGCCTTCCTGAGGGCGATCACCTCAGTTAAGAGAGTTTCAGAGATCAGAGCCCTTGGCTACACAGAGCCATTTCTAACCTTCTTCCTGGATCAGGTAGTTTTATATCCATGCTCAACTCAAATCCAAAGGTCAATTCTGTCTTCCATGAAAACCAGGAGATCGTTCTTCCTACATTTCAGGCCCAAGAAGGGGCCGAGACTCACCCCTTAGATATGGGGGAAACCCTTAAAGACTACCCTCAGGCTACAGCATCCTTTAGATAATCAGATCCTCTCTTCATCCTTTTCTCTGGCAAAAATAGACGGAAGCGTGCCTCTTCCAGTACCATAGCGGACTTATAAGGCGAAGGGCTGGGCTCCTGCGGAGGCGGTGACAGCTCACTCGTCAAGGAGCCTCTGGACCTCCTGGGCAGCTTTGCTTCATGTGGCATCAGAAGTCATCTGTAAGGCGGCCTCTTGGTCATCCATCAACACCTTTATGGCCCACTACTGTGTGGAATCGGCGTATTTGCCCTCTGTCAATTTTGGTCTAAGAATTTTGTCCGTTGACAGTGTGAATTTAAATTTTCTTTGTTCAGCATTCCCACCCATGTGGTGTTGGCTAGGTATTTCCCACAGGTAGGCTGCAATGGAGTCTGTCAGGAAAAACTGAAAATTTCCTATCATATACTTACCGGCAGCAGGAGTTCCCACCCTCTGGGCTAGATATGGAACACATTCACTGTCCAGGAGCTGTCATTTATGGGAGTAGGGTCCTATATCATAGGAGAGGAGGCGGGGTTAACCCACATGTAGGCTGCCATGGAGTCCATCAGTAAAGGAAAATTACGATAAGTATATGAAAGTAAATTTTCAGTTTTTTTTCCACCACTAGCAATGCACATATTACAGAGAACAGCAGCTGGTATAGTTGTCACTTAGCACCGCATGGTGATTCATAGACACCTAATGCCAGTGGAGATCTCCAATGGTCATGGTTTTATGTTTAATGTATAGTTTTATGCATATCAAAAATGGTTTTATATCAACAGCAAGTTAATTAGTGATAACATTTGAAACTAGAATTTTTCTTGTTAATATATTAATATAACTGCAAAGTAAAATTAGAAAAATAAATGTGTGCCCCTGCCCCCCAAATCAACTTTCTTGCCTGCTACTTCTGTAGAACAAAAACATTTGCAGATCAGCAATTACCTTTGCATCCTGTGGGTTTTTGTCACCTTTCTTGTCACCATCAGGAGAATCTGGAATTAAACAAGACAACAGTGGTGAAAATGACAGCCCTTGTGTAGCACATTTCATTGCGAGACCTCAAAGCTCTTTTCAGAAACAATTAAAACACAGGATTTGCAATTATTATTACTCAATTATAATTGGTGCTCGTTAACTGCATGGAGAGGATAAAAGGCTAAACTGACCTTGGGCAGAATCATAAGTCTGACCTTCATGTCAGAGACAGTATTACGGAAAGCAGCCATTACTGGTTAATCTGTGTGTTTGACATATATTTGTTCACAGGTTGTAAGGTGAACTGTACATAATAAAATATTCATAAAAGAATATACCACACAGAAGACAACAAAGTACTGAACGCTTACATACTTGAAGCTGATTAGTTGCCACATTCAGATATAGTAGGGCAAATTCTTACCTCCTTCCTGCTTGCCTTCTTCTGGTTTGGGGGGCTCAGGCTCCTCGTCAATCATAGCAGCAGGCTAATGGGAAATTACCCAGTTATATAAATACAGGCAGATAAAGACAAGGACAATTTTAATGAAATGAGGCTCTTTTTATCCAAAGACTTCACACGATATTATGGACACAATTATCATATCAGTGCTTGTCTTGCTTTCTATTCAAACATCGCACTAGTTTTCACAGCAAAGAAAGACTGGAAGACCTTGGAAAAGTTCAAATTGTGATTCTCAGTAGAGCTGCTAAAGCAAAAACCATTAAAAATGCTGTTTTCTAAGAAAATGACAGCACAGCTAAAGCAACTACATACACTGTGAGTGTGTGTGTATATTATATATATATATATATATATATATATATATATATATATATATATATATATATATATATATATATTATACCTTTTCATGTGACAACACTGAAGAAATGACACTTTGCTACAATGTAAAGTAGTGAGTTTACAGCTTGTATACAGTGCATTGCTAAAGTATTTAGCCCCCTTGAACTTTGCGACCTTTTGCCATATTTCAGGCTTCAAACATAAAGATATGTCACAGTACATGTTGGCATTCATGGTTCCCTCAATAAACTGTAGCTCCCCAGTGCTGGCAGCACTCATACAGCCCCAGACCATGGCACTCCCACCACCATGCTTGACTCTAGGCAAGACACACTTGTCTTTGTACTCCTCACCTGGTTGCCGTCTCACAGGCTTGACACCATCTGAACCAAATAAGTTTTTCTTTGTCTCATCAGACCTTAGGACATGGTTCCAGTAATCCATATCCTTAGTCTGCTTGTCTTCAGCAAACTGTTTGCAGGCTTTCTTGTGCATCATCTTTAGAGGAGGCTTCTTTCTGGGATGACAGCCATGCAGACCAATTTGATGCAGGGTGCGGCGTTTGGTCTGAGCACTGACAGGCTGACCCCTTCAACCTCTGCAGCAATGCGGACAGCACTCATATGTCTAGTTCCCAAAGACAACCTCTGGATATGATGCTGAGCACGTGCGCTCAACTGCAGCTTAGTTTCAGGGTCTTGGCTATCTTCTTATAGCCTAGGCCATCTTTATGTGGAGCAACAATTCTTTTTTTCAGATCCTCACAGAGTTCATTGCCATAAGGTGCCATGTTGAACTTCCAGTAACCAGAATGAGAGAGTGAGAGCAATAAGACCAAATGTAACACACCTGCTCCCCATTCACATCTGAGACCTTGTAACACTAACCTGTCACATGACACCGGGGAGGGAAAATGGCTAATTGTGTTGCCAGCGGTTTAGACATTAATGGCTGTGTGTTGAGTTATTTTGAGGGGACAGCAAATTTATATTGTTATACAAGCTGTACACTAACTACTTTACATTGTAGCAAAGTGTATCTTCTTCGGTGTTGTCACATGAAATGATATAATAAAATATTTACAAAATTGTGAGGGGTGTACTCACTTTTGTGGGATACTGTATAAAAAAAAAATATACATACATATATATATATATATATATATATATATATATATATATATATATATACTGTATATATAAGAATCAAATTTTACAATCAACAATGGTAATAATTTAACAATAATTATCTATGAGATATAATGCACACTACTGTATAGCTATACACATTGTTCTTGTGGAGTCTGATTTAAAAAAAAAAAAAAAAAGTAATGCTTTTGAGGGATAAGAAAAAAGTAATTGAAAATAAAACATTTAAAGCCTAAGTGGAGTAAAAATCATATACAAATTTGGAGGCACAAGGTCACTACATCAACTTGACAAATGTGCCTTTTCCCATGAAAGACCTAGACCTAGGGCACTGGTGGTTACTAACATAAATGGTAGCATGATCAAAATGGATAGGGTTTAAGCCTTCATTCTGAAGCCACTATACTAATTTTTCACATGAGAACTGCTGTGTCGGAGAGCCTGCCATGTGGATAGACTGGCCTTTCGGAAAGATATTGTCCTAAAAGTTATAACGTTGGTCACATGACTGAGGTGCACAAGGATTCAAGTCTTTGTATCAGGCTCAGCTAGGGGAGAAGCAGGTTACATTCTCTGTATATTTCTATAAGTCAGTAAAGATAATTTTGCTATAGTAAACAGCACTAATAAGCCATTGTAATGCTATTGTTTGGATGCTGCAGATGCAAGGCTCTTGCTAAGGCACATGCTTCAGATGCCCAGTTAACCAATAAAAACAATAACCAGTAACTTTTATTATTTTGACACACCCATGAAGTAGTCTTGATCCATTTCAGAGTTAACATGATACCACAGTTCAATTTAATTATAGAATTACACAGTCAGGTTAAAACATAAGATCTGTTATACTAATAGTGAGACATCCTTCTGACTTGGTGCTTCATATATTGGCAGACATTTATTTGACATCCTCCTCTAAAATTACAATGGTTAATTGTTGCATGGTAATTTATTTATTAAAGGCAAATAGACTGTTCACTTTGCAAGGGAAGTGGCGCATTGCAAAGGAACTTCCTCTGCTGACTTCCCTCATCTAATCATGTACAAGCAAAATGCTTTTTTTTATTATTTCCTTTGAAAGTGATCGGGCATTCTGCACAAAGTGAAATTTCATCACATTCACTAAAGTCTGGCAAAATTTCTTGCAATGTGTAATTTTACTTACAAAGTGAAGGGCCTATTTACCTTAAGTAAATCAAATTGACTTAGATTATAACAGGGAACATAAATATAATCACCCAACTCAGCGCTGCAGACATACAATAACGAAAAATTAATATTAATACAATTTGCAATATCACTGGAACCTTCAATTCAATACACCCAAAATATGTAATACTATATAACAAGAAGAAACAATAAGAAAGGAGCTGTAGACATAAAATGTGTATTATATAAAATAAACATCACTGTGAAAGTCCAAGTGACCAGGTGTATGACTAAAAAAAAAAAACATTAGTCAGTCCATCCTGTGACAGCTCTAAATAAACTCTTCTCAGGAAAGTTCAGTCTCTCCACCATGAATAAAAAGTTCTGCGGTGCTCAAATAAAGATTAGTCCCTCCTGCAACAGTTCTAAATAAACTCTTCTCAAAAAAAGTTAAATCTCTCCACGATGAATAAAAAGTGCTGCAGTGATTAAACACCTCTCCCCAGCAGATTAAAACTCACCAGACAGCAATGCCTCTCTTTACAGATTGGCATTTAATTCTTATACAGATGACTTCCATCTAACATGGCTTCTGCTCCTGGCTCCAATAGTGTAAGTGTAATTGTATTAAAAACACACTCACAAGAAGCTAAAACAATGCAGCATTACTAAAGTCACTCAGACTGGATGATGTATTGTGCCAGAAGGAACATTAAACTGCAGTCTCGGTCTCACCCGATGTCCTCTGCATCACTTTCAATATGTCACTCCCGGTACACCACTGACGTGACATCCAGTTTCCATGTGACCATTGTTAGAACTTTATTTATCACACATCTGGTCACTTGGGCTTTCAAACTGGTGTTTAAAATATATAATGCATATTTTATGTTCACAGGACCTTTCTTATTGTTATATTGAATATCAGATAACACTGTTCTTGTACTAGGTTCCCTTACTATTTGAATTGTTTTTTTCAATTTGGGTTGATAATTTTGTTGTATTACATTTTTTAAAAAAATAATCTTTTTATTGATAGCTTTTTGATTGCTTAAGAAATATTTTTTTAGATTGTAAATGGTGCACATTTGAAGTTTTTTTTTTTTTTACTGTATACCCCAATTTTATTTCTTTTCTTCTTTTTTTCAGAACAGGATGAGCCTGTTTTCAGATTTTAACACAGTAATTCTTTTTTACTTTTATAACCATTTTTTTCCATTATCATTCAAAGGTTAAAAAAGATATATGCCCATCAATTAAAAAAACCCTACACATTTTATAAACCACAATCCAGCAGCTTATCCAAAAGAAGTAAAAAAAAAAAAATGATAAAGTCTGGTCCAACTTGCCCTAACAGAGAAAAAAAAACATTTTTATTTTTTTAAATGTACAGTTGCGTTGTCTTCATTTAGTAAGTTTATATTTTGCACATTTAAAAACACATACAGAGGAACATGTACTAGGGCTGAGATTTACAGATAAGCAAGTAGAGAGAATTCTCCTGTTCACTTACAAAACCTCTAACAGCTCCAAACACCAAGAGTCTGGTTTCAAACTGTTAACCCGTTGGTACTTTGCACCTACCAGGATTTAAAAGATGTTCCCCCAATGCTCCGACATCTGCTGGTGGTGTGTAGAGGAGACTGCTGTCTTCTTCATATTTTCTGGTACTGCTGATTACTGCATCCTTATTGGACAGAAGTTCACCGTATAAGCCAGAAATTTACAGATCAAGTGTTACCGCAGGATCCTGCATTTTTCCTCCTTCATCACCGTCATTTTTCTGGTAAGGCTTATAAGCAATTTATTCTACTATTATTGCTAACTGTGGTGAAGAGCTGCATTCTGCTTTTTTAGAAGCAGACACAGGCCCCGGCCATATCGTCTGGTTGAGAAAGATCCCCTTCCTGAAAAAAAAATCCTCAAAAAGTTGTTCTACTGGGAAAAAAAAATCCCTGATGAATATGCAGCTTTGCTGAGCTAAATTGCCTCCCTGTGAACCTGGAGGTCATCCCGGTGATTCTCCTGGATCTGGTGGGATGGTGGAGTGATTAGAATCTTTTCCCTTATCTTCCTCCTCCTCTCTTTTCTCTCCCCCCATTACCTCTCCCCTTCCACTCCCTTTTTTTAGCTTATTTTCCTTCTCTCTCTTTTCTTCCACTTTTCTCTTCTTTCTCGTCTTCTCCCCTTTAGCGCTACCTTCTTTACTTTCTCCTTTTGACGGTGTTTACCATGTAAAAAGTAACACAGGGTACACAGACATCATAGTGCCCAGTCGTTTGGGGCATTCTCTCATACATATATCTGCTCTTCATGCCTGGAACTGGTTACCATGTGAGACCTGGGATCGAGATCTAGGTTGGCATGTGATCCTTTCACTGAGCCTCTGTATGAATATATTATTATTTTTGTGTCTGTTCTATGGTTTCTGTACTTACCTTGTAATGCTTAAAAACAAAGAATTTGAAAAAAAACACATTCAGTCCTTTTTTAAAAATATTTTTGGCAAAAAAACATTGCTATGGAGGACCATTCAACATTTTTACATGTCTTAGAGTAAAGTAGCCTTAGACTTATGCAAAGGATAACTATTTTGCTGCCAAAGCCATTTTTTCATTTTGCACACACATGAAAAATTGTACATTTTCTACATAAAAAACGTAATCCTCAAATCATTTATAATTTCTGAAAGAAGAGACCTCGTAGAAACAAATGGTGGTAGTTGCAGGTTTTTTTTTTCGTCACAGGATATTTGCAGTACTGTTAAATTTATACTTTTCGCAAATACACACAAATTAATTTTAGTGCACAAAAACACAATGAAATCCCTAATTTTTGGGGGAAATATAAAAGACAACGTTGTGTCAAGTAAACAGATACTTAATATGCCAACCACAATAAATATCAGTACCCAAAATTTTGCTCAATCTCTAAACTCTAAACCCCAAAATGCTCGGAGCTAAGTGCTTTTGGGTTCATACTTTGTAGGGCAGATCAGCAAACAGATGTTCATTGCTTTTCTGTTGCTCTCCATCCTGACATCTCTCATGTAGGTCCTAAGCACCCAGGAGGAACAGGTAAGCCTGGGACACATCGCAGGTGGGGGTCAGGCAAGGGTGTTGCATGTCCCCTACCATGTCAAAACGATTGAGTGGCTACTATTACATAGCCAGCAGCCTGCAGTAAAAAGGTCAACAAATTCTTAGGTACTATAGTGGCTGGAAGTTGGTTTACATGCTGATGTCACTGCAGCTGTAACATTTATGGTGGCAGTATGGTTAAACCTTTTTTTTCTCATGTCACACAGAGTGCCCACATGTCATTTGTGTTGAGCTTAAAGTCGACAGTTTTGCATATTTTCATTGAAAATATATTTTAAATAATTTCATACCTATAAAATAGAGCATACCTCTTCTTAAACATTTTAAACTTAAAAGAATCCTTATAGTAACTATGAAGTGTAGAATTTAGAAAATACTTTATATAGGGTGCAGTTTTCATATAAAACATAACTGAGTTTTTTTGTATTTAAATTCAGACTTTGGATTTCTTACATTTTTCTTGTCATCTTGTCCCTTTTTTCTCTCCTTATTTGCCATGATAACTCCAGTCCTCAGTGTGTCAAACACTGGATCTGTGCGGTTGGCAGCAGCTGTGGCACAAAGAACAAAAATTTCTTATGAATATCAAGGTGACAAGTTTTCTTTCTCTCACCAAACCAAAGCAAAGAGGTCATATCATGTCAATAAAGAATAATGCTTACTGTCAGTGTTTGTTTTCTCTATGCTATGACTTTTGCTAGGTAGAAAATATATATATATATTTGTAATACAAATAAATAAGTTATATGTTTGCCATAATTCTCACCAACACATATTTCAGTGAAAATGCAACTGTGAGCAGATCAGTCTGGGATTGGTAGCCAGTGTTGTTGCCACTTACAGAACACCAGCATTTACAACTTTTGAAGTATATTTAACCACTTAAGCCCCGGAGGATTTTCCTGCTAAAAGACCAGGGGGTATTTTGCGATTCGGCACTGCGTGACTTTAATGGACAATTGCGCGGTCGTGCGACGCTGTACCTAAACGAATTTGATGTCCTTTTTTTCCCACAAACAGAGCTTTCTTTTGGTGGTATTTGATCACCTGTGCGATTTTTTGATCACGCGCTATAAACAAAAAAAGAGCGACAATTTTGCAAAAATAGCAATATTTTTCACATTTTTTTATATGAAATTCCCCCCAAAAAAAATGTAAAAATCAAAATTTTTTAACATTTTCGGCCAATTTGTTTTATCCTATCTATGTTTGGTAAAAAAAAATCGCAAAAAGCGTATTTTTATTGGTTTGCGCAAAAGTTATCGCATTTACTAACAAAAGGAAAGATTTTTGTCATTTTTGTTGTTTTTTTTTTTAACGCATAATGGCGGCGATCTGCGATTTTTTTGCGGTACTGCGACATTGCAGCGGACAGATCGGACCCTTGACTGACATTTTTGACACTTTTGGGGTTACCAGTGACATTTCTACAGTAATCAGTGCTATACATATGCACTGTTACTGTAAAAATACACTGGTAGTGAAGGGGTTAACTTTATTTGGGAGGGAGGGGCTGTGTGTGTCCCTAGGGGCGTGCTTTCTACTGTGATTGGCTGTGGCTTGAGCTGTAAGGACACTGATCAACGGATCTACATAGTAGATCCGTGTGATCAGTGTCTTTACACTGAGGAGAATGACAGGTGGCTTGTTTACACAAGCTGCCTGACATTCTCCCTCTCCCCCGACGATCGCCGAGTGACCGGCGGACATCGGGTCCGCTGGTCACACGCGCGGGGGGGTCCGTGACCGTGCGGGAGCGGGAGCGCGCCTCCGCGGGCGCGCGCTCGCTCCCCAGACCCTCCCAGGCTAGTGACGTTAATTAACGTCACTCTGCCTGGCATGGGCTGACCGCCGCAGTAAATCTACTTGCGGCGGTCGGCAAGCGGTTAAACGCATGAACAAAAACTTAAAGAGGAGCTCCAGTCTCCTGTGAAAAAAAAACAAAAGTCAGCAGCTACAAAAACTATAGCTGTTAAATTTTAAAAAACAGCCACTCACCTGTTCCACAATCCAGCGGTGTGCTTACTCCAGCCAGTTACACCTGCTGTCTTCTTTCCTCAGTGCCAGCATCTTAACTACGGGCACATGGCTGTGACAGCTTGCAGCTTCACAGCCGGGTGCCTTCTGTGCATTGTGAATGGTCAAGCAGTCTTCTGGGACCTGTCATGTGCCCCAGAAGACTGCAGGGTCGGGAGGGAGGAGAACTTCTGCATCCAATTGCCTAAACAGTTGGAGCAAAAGTAAGTGGGAGCGGGTACCTGTCAAAATTGGGTAAACGCCCCCCCCCCCCCCACCAATTCTCAAAAGTGGCAATGCTTCAAGAGGAGCGGGGGACAAGTCCTTAAATTGGAACTTCCCCTTTTGGGTGGAGCTCCACTTTATTATAGTGCAGCTTACCACGGGTTGGTTGTGGAAGCTGCATTCGTTTTCTGTTTTCAGGTTATTTGCATTTACTCCAAGACCAGAAAATATCTGTTGATGTTATCAGAAATCTTTTGTCCTTATACCTTCCTGTAGATTGAACTGAAATTTTAAACAATGCTAAATGCTCAGGTTTCTTAGCTATCTTCCATAAATTTCAGATTAACACCCCTGTATAAATTGGAGATAAGGAGAAGAGAAGGAGTTTGTAGTTCAATTCAGAAGAACAGCCTAGAGTGATAATGCTGCTCCTTCATAGATATATAATAGTGTGATACTGGCAAGATCACCAGGAGAAAAAAAATCTGGAACAGGAAATAGATGCAGCCACTGCTTCGAAGCATTGATAAGCTGTAATACTGTATACAGGGCCGGCACTATCAATGGTCGGTCAGGCATCTGCCTAGGATGCCAAGATAGGGGACGGTGGAAAAATCCGGATCCCCATCCACTCACTGGGGATTCCGATTTTTAAAATACCTGTCTTTACCTCCAGCAGGCAAACTAAAACTTCCACCCTGTGTGCCATAGAAGTGAGGGTGCAGCATGGAAACTTTATTTTGCCTGCGGGAACCAGGATGTGGAGCCGGGGAAGGGATCCTGGTGGCCGGTGAGCAGAGGAAGGGTGGGGCATGCCATGCACAACTCTCTCGGAGGGGGTGTTCCCTATAATGCGGCTGGACATCGGGCTCTCTATTCTGTCTGCTCTCCGCTGTCTCCGACCTGTCCTCAGGTAAGGGGAGGGTGTGTGTGTGTGCTGGGACCAGGGGCAGACTTACCATTGGGGTATATGGGCCAGTAGGGGTCCCCATGAGAGGCTCCTGGGAGATTGAGTTGTTTATCCCATCCTCTAGATCGTTTAAACAAAATGAAACAGGATTGGACCCAGGACAGCTCCTTGGGAGACACAACTTTCTACACCAGACCATTTTGAGTATTTGCCATTTACCACCACCCTCTTAGCTCTCCCCTGTAGCCATTTTTCAATCCAGGTACTCACCCTATGGTCCATGCCTACATACCTTTGTTTGTACAGTAAACATTTGTGGGGAACTGTATTGAATGCCTTTGCAAAATCCAGATACACCACATCCACAGGCCTTCCCTTATCTAGTTGGCAGCTCACTTCGTCATAGAAGGTTAATATGAAGAATGATTCTTCATAAATCCATACTGATTACTAGGGATGGCCGAACGACCCCCTGTTCGGTTCGCACCAGAACTTTTGAACATCGTGAAAGTTCAGAAATTAATAACAAACCCCGGTGAAGTCTATGAGACCCAAAATGGAAAAAACAAAAGTGCCCATTTTGAAGGCTTATATGCAAGTTATTGGGCATACAATGGTTATGGGGGTATGGGTACTGCCCTGGGATGTATCAATGAGAAAAAAGCTGGTAAAAAACATAATTTTTAAAAGAGCAGAGACTGATGCTTAAAGTGAAAGCATCAAAATGAGAAAAAAGCAAAAATTAAAAATTACTTTCAATATAGTGCCTGGGGGGGGGGGGGTCCCTTAGTCTACCTGTAAAGTGGAACATCTTTACTGTGTATAGAAGCTGCTGCAGAAATAATTCAGTTTATAAAGCCCAAAAAAATGATATTTTCCCTTCAAGCTTTCTAATTTTTGTAAACAACAGCTTGGGGGCTAGTCTGTATGATGAGGCACAATGTAGTGCACTGGGAACAAGATTAGAGATATTTTGGATAAATTCTCTTTCGCAGACTTTGGTAAGAAGTAGCAGGTGCGGAAAAATTTATTTGAGGATTCCCCTTGGGGTGGGACTTTGAAGGTCACTCGAAATATATACAAAAAATTGTATTGAATATATATTGGTTTTATTACAAAAATAGTAAAAAGTAAACATACACAAATGACATTGAAAACTAGTAAAATTATTGGCAAAACTGATATTGATATGAAGGTGTACAAATCACTCAACCAATTATTCCAAGCAAGATCCGACGTTTCAAGGTGAGAACCTCTTCTTCAGGGATTTTTTGGGGAATAATTTTATCTGTAAGTATTGAAGGAATATATCAAAGCAAACAAGCAGTTGTTGATAATATAGAATATAACAACAAAATATTAATATGAACATGTTTTTTGAGTATAGGCATACACTCATTATAGAACAACATTGTAAGTAAAAAAACGTTGTATACACTTACATGGTTGAAGGACGCATGAACACCACAATTGTTTTGCCATAGATTAAAAACATGGAACATTAGCAACACCCACAGAGATCATCGTCAGCCTTGTCTATGAAAGGAAGGTTTGGTACTTGGAGTAGGTCCAAGAAGGGATATAGCATATGATAGTAGAGAGTGTGCAGACCAGAGGGGGCCCAAATTGCTCCAGCTGGAGTCCAAATTGGCTCAACCAAGGGGGCGGGGGTCAGTCACAGTAATGCTGTAAATAGCAAGGAAATACAATGAATAAGAAGTAAAAAATTTACAGCATTACTGTGACTGACCCCCGCCCCCTTGGTTGAGCCAATTTGGACTCCAGCTGGAGCAATTTGGGCCCCCTCTGGTCTGCACACACTCTACTATCATATGCTATATCCCTTCTTGGACCTACTCCAAGTACCAAACCTTCCTTTCATAGACAAGGCTGACGATGATCTCTGTGGGTGTTGCTAATGTTCCATGTTTTTAATCTATGGCAAAACAATTGTGGTGTTCATGCGTCCTTCAACCATGTAAGTGTATACAACGTTTTTTTACTTACAATGTTGTTCTATAATGAGTGTATGCCTATACTCAAAAAACATGTTCATATTAATATTTTGTTGTTATATTCTATATTATCAACAACTGCTTGTTTGCTTTGATATATTCCTTCAATACTTACAGATAAAATTATTCCCCAAAAAATCCCTGAAGAAGAGGTTCTCACCTTGAAACGTCGGATCTTGCTTGGAATAATTGGTTGAGTGATTTGTACACCTTCATATCAATATCAGTTTTGCCAATAATTTTACTAGTTTTCAATGTCATTTGTGTATGTTTACTTTTTACTATTTTTGTAATAAAACCAATATATATTCAATACAATTTTTTGTATATTTTTCGAGTGACCTTCAAAGTCCCACCCCAAGGGGAATCCTCAAATATGCTTCTCATATCGGGATGTGGCACTCATATTTAGGGACACAGTGAGAGCACACCCCCATCAGGTGCGGAAAAAAATGGATTTTTGTAAAATCTTACCGTAAAATCCTTTTCTCTTAGCTCATCGACAGACGTAGTCCTCGGTGATACACCACCTTCGGGTTATGTTACCTCCGCAGGAGCAGGACTAGACAGGAAATTAAAAAGCTCTGGCCACACCCTAGGGGCAGTCCCAGAGGGTATATCCTCTCTCTCTCTGCCTCAGCAAATCAGTTATGTGAAAAAGCAGTGCTTAGAGAATTTAACCCAACCCAACTCCAAAACAGAGGGGCGGGGACTACGTCTGTCGATGAGCTAAGAGAAAAGGATTTTACGGTAAGATTTTACAAAAATCCATTTTTCTCTAGCGCTCATCGACAGACGTAGTCCTCGGTGATACACCACCTTCGGGACGTCCCAGAGCAGTATCACAACTGAGGGGTGGGAAAATGGAAATCAAATCCCAATCTAGAAGGCCCAACCGGTGCCAACTAGAAGTTTACAATGCTCATCCTTAATGATGAGACTCAACAAAAAAATTTTCAAACAGAAAAAAACCCTCGAGGTAGACCACCGGTCTCCTCAAATTGCGGCCTGCAAAACCTTGCGGCCAAATGAGGCATCCGCCGATGCCGTCACATCAATTTTATAGAATTTTGTAAAGGTATGTACCGACGACCAGGTGGCCGCCTTACATACCTGGACCACTGACGCCTGATGGCGAAAGGCCCAGGAAGTACTGAGCGCTCGAGTGGAGTGCGCCCTAACAGGGAACGGAGGACTCTGACCCTTAATAGAATAAGCCTGTACCACCGTCTGTCTAATCCATTTGGCAATGGTTGTGGCAGATGCAGGCAAACCCTTTCTGGGGCCATCCGTGATCACAAAAAGTGAATCCGTCTTACGGGATGATTCCGTAGCTTTCAGGTATACCCTGATTGCCCGAACCACATCTAAGGAATGCAACGCATGTTCCCGATGATGCTTGGGCTGAGGACACAAGGAAGGTAGTACAATATCTTCATTCAGATGAAAATCTGAAACCACCTTAGGAAGAAAAGATGGCTTAGGATGAAGTACTACCTTATCCCTATGAATCACTAGGTATGGTGACTGGCATGATAATGCAGCCAGTTCTGACACCCTGCGAGCAGAAGTAATAGCCACCAAGAAGGCCACCTTCTGGGATAAAGTAAGCAAGGGAATCTCCCTGATGTTTTCAAAAGGAGGTTTCTGTAGAACCGACAAAACCAAATTAAGATCCCAGGGCGGTAAGGGCGCGCGGACTGGAGGAGCCAGGTGCCGCACCCCCTGGATGAAATTCCGCACCAAGGATTTGGTAGCTAACGGCTTCTGAAAGAAGATTGCTAATGCTGAAACTTGACCCTTGATGGTGCTCAAGGCTAGCTTCTGCTCAACCCCTTGTTGCAAAAAGGCCAATATTCGAGACACCGAATAGGTACGTGGAGGAAATCCTAAAGATTCGCACCACGCAATATAAGTCTTCCATGTGTGATAATAGACTTTGCTGGAAGTCGCTTTCCTTGCTTTAATAAGGGTAGGAATGACAGAAGTAGACAAACCTCTGTCCTTCAGTACTTGGGTCTCAATGGCCAGGCCATTAAAACCAGCGACTGTAAAGCACGAAGGTAACTTGGTCCTAGAGACCACAGACACTCCCTGAGACGAAGTTCCCACGGAACGTCTGCGACTAGCATGTCCAAGTCGGCCAGGCCGGCTTGAGGAGGCCAGCCTAGAATTTCTAGGACCACTGGCGCTGATTGGATCTGAACCAGGCGTCCCTAGAGCTATCTGGCCCCGACCATCCGAGAAAGTCTGGTCGTTTTCTGTTTCCACACATTTATCAGATACCTGATTGTTATCAGGAAGGGTGATCTTTTCTGGTTGAACCTCAGGGACCGAAGTCACCCGACTAGAGGCTACTTGGCCTATCTGGTCAACCAGATCCGATTCCTGTGAGGTATCGGGACTAATCTTAGGAAAGGGTAAAGGAAAAGATCTATTCAGGGAACGGTAACTACCGCTTCCTGTGGTACTTAAATGTTGGAAGGGAAGAATCGCACCGGTAGTAGTGGTTGATGCTCGATCTGATGTCCTGAATACCGGTGAAAACGTCCCCCCACCCTGAAACCGGGTGGGGGCGCACCTTCAGGCTGTGTACTCCTTTGCTTCGGGTTTGGCTGGGTTGGTCCTCTGCTTGTCCGACCAGCCCTTCTTGAATCCTCCTGGAGGAGTCTTGCCTTTCCCGCTAGTACCAGCCGGGCGCCCTTTATGGGCGGTAAAGAAAGGTCCTCGCTTGTTGCGAGGTCCCTTAGCTTTTGCAGCCTGTGGCAAGAAAGTGCTCTTGCCCCCAGTGGCATCCTTAATGATTTCATCTAGGTTGGCCCCAAATAGACGATTCCCCTGAAAAGGGAGATTGGTCAAGGTCTTCTTGGAACCTAGGTCAGCTGACCAGCATTTTAACCACAGCACACGTCTGAGGATTACTGCTAACTTAGATGCATGCCCTAATAAGGGAGTTGTGTCCAAGGCTGCGTCACAGATAAACCGTAGCCCTTGTATGATCTGTTCCATCAAATCAGATGTCTCCTGGGGAATATCTTTTCCCCTAAGATCTTGGCGTACCATTTCCGCCCATTCCGTAAGTGTCTGGGAAACTAGACCAATAACAATTACTGGTCTAAAAGCTGACCCTATCAGAGAAAAGATAGTGCGGGACTCTGCTTCTATCTTTCGATCCACCGGATCCTTAAAGGACGAAGTGTCCTCCACTGGAATAACCGTGGCTTTATTCAGCCTGGAAATAGGCGGATCCACGACTGGTGGTACCGTCCATTTCTTAATGATGGATTCCTCAACGGATAGCGTCTAGCAATACGCTTGGAAATAGTAAAGGTACGTTTAGAATGCTCCCATTCTTCTTTAATCTGATTACCAAAACATTTAGGTACCGGAAAAGCCTTCGCCATCTTGATGGGCTTATTAGTACCGAAAGGCCTCTCTGTTTCAGTTGCCTCTGCCGGTAAAGCCTCAAGTTTTAAGGTTTCTTGCACTGCCACAACTAGTGCGTCCACCAATGCTTCTTCCTGAATTATAGCAGGAGAAGAAGCGTCCTCCTCACTGTCTGAGGGGGCTTTACCTGGGATAACAGCCCTTGCAGAGGAACCTGCAACTGCCGTGACCATCTCTGAATCTGAGTCAGAGGTGTCAGATGGTATAGGGGTAGGCGGGGGTCGCTTCCTTGACCCCCGTCCCTGACAGGCCGCCTCCACCCGAGCCACCATAGACTCCAAAATTGCTGTAAATGATTCTATACTCTGTGCACCGGCGGGTCCCGAGGCCCCCTCGAGGGAAACAGGTGGGGGAATATGTGTGGCAGGGTCCATGATAACTCCAGTTACTTCCTGGATAATATAAATCAAAAGAAAAAAACTTTTTTTTTTTTTTTTTTTCTGACCCCCAGCGCCACAAAAAGCCCCTTAGTGTTACCTGCTAGGGATCCCTATCGATCGAGAGAGAGAGAGAGAGATAGACCCCCAGGCTCACCACTTGATGCTCAGAGTTAAACTGCAACAGCTTACAGCGCTGTCCTGACAAACAGGAAGTCTTTTGGCTGGCTGCCCAGGAAGAAGGGAGGCGGCTCCGCCCCTCTGCACGCCTTCCGGCGCCTCCCCCAAGCTCCACGAGGTGTAGGATCACCTCAAACATGGCCGCCCCCATGCTGGAGACACGAGGCTACGCCAAAATGGCGGCTCGTGCGATCCAGCAAAAAAAATGGCGGCGGCCTGTGCTGACTAGCGGTGTGCTGCAGGGCACACAACACTCTCTCTGCATGGGGATATGGCGTGGTTGGCGGTACCGGCCCTGGCGGACCGCATGGCCGTTCGGGAGGCCTGCTAATAGCTGGAGATCTGATTTGGAAGGCAGTCTACATGTCCGTGGCTTCTGACTGGTAGGTAGCTTATACTTAACCCATAAGATTCCCAGAATGCCACAGATTACATCTTTAAAACATGTATACAATAGATTGTTAGCTCCCAAACCAAGCCTCCTGGCTTTTTGCACACATAAAATCACACTCAAAGTAGGAGGATTTGTGACATGTTATAGGATAGAAAGGACTCTTTCTTACCATACAGAGAGGGGCCCGCGTTCACCACAAACCCCGTCAGGGAAAAAGGGGGAACATACTACTCACCATACCGGAACCAGGCGGGCACCAACTCCTGACAGTACCCCTCTCCACCGGGGCGGGAGGGCTGTCGACCGATACGGACGCCATGACTCATGGTCTTTGGCGTTTCAGCGAGACGTTTAACTCGCGGGTTCAGTCCTTTTAATGGGACTTTGTCGCGGCCGACTCAGCGCGGAGCTATGGCCTGCACGCGCTCGTAGGCTGAACTGGGGTGACCACCGGATCTCAACATCCAGCCCGTCGCCCAGTTCAGCTTTCTTGCTTGAAGATCTCACAGGAACACTGGAGAAAAAAAAAAAAGCTGTCTAAAAATCCTTTTAGAAAAAAATTCTTGCCAGGACCTAAGATCCCAGCAAGGTATCTAGGTCCTTACTCCTAACTAGACAGAAAATAACTGATTTGCTGAGGCAGAGAGAGAGAGGATATACCCTCTGGGACTGCCCCTAGGGTGTGGCCAGAGCTTTTTAATTTCCTGTCTAGTCCTGCTCCTGCGGAGGTAACATAACCCGAAGGTGGTGTATCACCGAGGACTACGTCTGTCGATGAGCGCTAGAGAAATTGGTATTTTTATGTCAAAGGTGCCATCACACCGTAACCCTATAGAGGTACTCTTGATGAAAGCAAGAATTGGCCTTGCTGTCAAAAATTAAAAAATAGTATGCCCCTGTCAAACCGGTATGGAAAAATTGGTCTTTGGGTGTTTATTGCGCTCATGAAAGCTACACCAAAAAACATCTTCCAGATGAAATCAACACCCAAAACACTAGGTAGCCTAGAAGTCTTGCAGAGATTCCACATCCCAAAAACACTTAATCAGTGATATGGACATCAGGGGCTTCATAGCTGCTGGTAATCCAGGACTGATTCATTTTGATAAATGTTAGACAGTCCATGGAGTCTGTGGATAGACGCATTCTATTATCAGTAAAAAAAACCTCCAGCAGCACTGAATATCCATTCGGAAAGCATGCTGGATGCAGGGCAGCCCAGCAGCTCAATTGCATACTGGGCAAGTTCTGGCCAGTGGTCTATTTTAATGACTCAGTAACCCAGTGGATCATCAACTGGAAAGCTCTCAATCTCTGTTTTTGCCCATAGATATTTGTCCACCATATGATGCAGATGCTGCTGATGGGATGTGGAAGCTAAGAGCACTGGGCATAGAGGACTAAATAAATTGTGAAATGCATCACTGAGGCGGTCCCCCTTCTCTACCACTCCTCTCTTGACCAAGAGAAGCCTCAAAATTAAATTTTCCAAGAGATTTCATCTTCTGCACCCTCTGTGGGGATGGGATGAGTTCTGAGACTTTCCCCTTGTAATGGTGGTCAAGGAGGGTTGGCAACCATCCTTGTCCTTGATGCCATATATTCTTGGGTCCTTTTGCAGGCTTTGAAGCATGAAGGAGCCCATGCACCGCATGTTTGTGGAGGCATGAGAAGCAGAATCCTCTGGGTCACTGAGGATTACAGTATTTGAAACTGCCTCCTCCCAGCCCCGTACTACTTCAAGGGTTCTTGGGAAGGAAAACCATCTGTTGAGGGTTTGACGTATATATTCCTCTGCTTCAATGCCTCCAAAACTGTGAGAATCCTCCTCCTCATCCTCCTCCCTTTTCTCTTGTGCGTTCTGTGGTGTAGGAAGAATGGTGTCTGCATAAAGTGGACCTTGAGAGGAAAGGAAGTCCCCCTCTTCCTCTCCCTGCTCTGCCTCAAGTGTCCTGTCCATAATGCTACACAGAGTCCGCTTTAGCAGGAACACAACAGGGATTGTGTCATTGATGCATTCATTGTCACGGCTCACCATCCTTGTGGCCTCCTCGAGTGGCGACAGTACAGTGCATGCATTCTTTACCAGCAGCCATTGGAGTGGGGGAAAAAAACAGAGCCAGCCTGAGGCTGTCATTGTGCCATACTCACACAGGTACTCATTGATGGCCCTCTGCTGCATGTGAAGCCACTGCAGCATTGCCAAAGTTGAGTTCCACCTGGTGGGAATGTCACAAATCAGGTGGTTTACGGGCAGGTGCAATTTCCGCTGAATTTCAAACAATCAAGCACTGGCTGTGTATGACCCCCTGAAATGGCTACAGACTCTTCTGGCCTGCTTTAGCAGATCTTCTAACCCTGTGTATCTATTTAGGAAATGCTGCACCACCAAATTGAGGACTTGTGCCAAGCATGACACATGTGTCAACTTGCCCAGTCTAAGGGCGAACAGAAGGTTTGTGCTATTATCGCACACCACCATTCTTGGCTCGAGCTGGCGTGGCGTGAACCACCACTGGGCTTGCCCCTGCACAGCTGCAAGAATCTCTGCTCCGGTGTGGTTCCTGTCCCCTAGACACACCAACTGAAGCACTGCATGGCACCTTTTAGCCTGACTCATTGAATAGCCCCTTGAACGCTTAGGGGGTATTTGTGGTTCATAGGACAATTCAGCAGAGAAGGGCATGGAGGAGGAAGAGGAGAGGGTAGAGCTGACAAATCTTGCATCATCACCACTAGCTGTATGGAGACATGGGGGCACAACAAGCTGCAGCACTGAGCCCTGTCCTGCATCCTTCTGAATTGAAAGCAGTGTTACCCAGTGTGCTGTGAATGAAATATAATGTCCCTGACCATGCTTGCTGGACCACATGTCAGCAGTAACATGGACTTTGTGGATGACTGCCTTGCCCAATGATGTCACATAATGGTACAGAGCTGGAATGACCTTACTTGAAAAGAAATAGCAACTGGGAACCTGCCATTCTGGTACAGCACATTCTGCAAATTCACAGAAGGAGGCAGACTGCACCAGAAGGAAAGGCAGAAGTTCTAAAGCCAGCAGCTTTGACAAGCTTGCATTTAGACGCTGGGCATGTGGGTGGAAGTGACTGTATTTTTTTTTCACTGCAGCAGATGGGGCAGAGAAATTTGCAGTCTACAGCTGGTGGTGTGCTTGGGTTACATGACTGCCAAATTCTGTTCTAGTGTTCCCCCCTCTCTGTAGGCTTGTGTTCCTACCTTCCTCAACCTCAGAACCAATATCTGAATCAAGTAATGGCTGTACATTGTCAAGAAGCAAGTGGCTGAGGCTGTGTTAAAAAAACTCTCCATGGCTGACTCCTCCATGCCTAATGTTGCTGCTATGGCTGGAATAGCTGTGGACAAGGAGGCAGATTTAGCAACTCTAGCAACTAGTCTCTGCTTGGGTGGCGGAGGATAAGGAAGATGAGGATGGTTTAATAAGCCAGTCCACCACCTCCTCTTCATGCTGTGGCTGGATAGCATTAGCAAAATCACTAAACAGAGGAAATGATGCCCTGCCAGAGGACTGACCACATTCACCTTTGCCTGTGGACACATATGCCGCTGGTCGCCTTACAGTGCAATGGGAACGCCTGCCTCCCCTTGCCTCTCAGACATGATGGGGGGGTGCTTATTAACAAAATGTAATAACAATGTGGAAATAGGTACATGGATGCACTTAAATCAATGGAAAGTGGGGTTTGGTGCACTTTACCCGAGTACTCACTACACAGACACACTCCACCAACACACTACAATATACTGTAGTAAAACTGCACTAACACAGAAATATACTGCATTAAACGTGCACTAACGCACAGAAATATACTGCGTTAAACGTGCACTTATGCACTGAAATATACTGTGTTAAACCTGCAGTAACGAACAGAAATATACTGCCAAAACGTGCAGTAATGCACAGAAATATACTGCGTTATACGTGCAATAACGCACTGAAATATACTGCGCTGAACGAGCACTAACGCACTGAAATATACTGCGCTAAATGTTACGAAACGCACTGAAATATACTGCCCTAAACAGGCACCAATGCACAGAAATATCCTGCAATAAACATGCAGTAACACACTGAAATATACTGCGTTAAACAAGCACTAACGCACTGAAATAAACTACTTAAACGGCATGAAATGCACAGAAATATACTGCGTTAACTTGCAATAGCCCACAGAACTGTACTCCGTTAAACGGCACGTAACACACTGAAATATACTGTGTTAAGCGGCACGTATCGTTAAACATGCAGTAACGCACAGAAATATACTGCATTAAACGTGCAGTAACGCAAAAAATATACTGCATTAAATGGCATGTAAAGCACTGAAATATACTGCGTTAAAAGTCACATAACACACAGAAATATACTGCTTTAAATGTGCAATAACACACAAAAATATACTGTGCTAAACGGCACGTAATGCTCTGAAATATACTGCTTAACGTGCAATAACGCACAGAAATTTATTTCGTTAAACGCGCAGTAACGTACTGAAATACACTGCGTTAAACGTGCAGTAACGCACAGAAATATACTGCGTTAAACATGCCGTAATGCACAAAAATATACTGTGTTAAACGTGCAGTAATGCAAAAAAATATAGTGAGTTAAATGGCACGTAACGCACTGAAATATACTGCGTTAAATGGCACATAACACAAAGAAGCATACTGCTTTAAATGTGCAATAACGCACAAAAATATACTGTGTTAAACGCCACGTAACGCACTGAAATATACTGCTTAAATAGCACATTATGCACAGAAATGTACTGCGGTAAGGTGCAATAACACACAGAAATTTATTTTGTCAAACGTTCAGTAACGCACTGAAAAATACTGTGTTAAACGTATACTAACGCACAGAAATGTACTCCGTTAAAGGACACATAACGCACTGAAATATACTGCATTAAATGGCACGTAGCACACAGTAATATACTGCGTTAAACATGCTAGAACGCACAGAAATATACTGCTCTAAACGTGCAGTAATGCACTGAAATATACTGCGTTAAACGTGCAGTAATGCACAGAATTATACTGTGTTAAATGTGCAGTAATACACAGAAGTATACTGCATTAAACATGCAGTAATGCACAGAAATATACTGCGCTAAACGACACGTAACGCACTGAAATATACTGCGTTAAATGTGCACTAACGTACAGAAATATACTGCATTAAATGGCACGTAACACGCTGAAATATACTGTGTTAAACGGCACAAAAAACACTGAAAAATACTGCATCAAACGGCACGTAATGCACAGAAATATACTGCCTTAAGCTTGCAGTAACACACTGAACTGTAATGCAGTAAACTTGCCCTGACAAAACAAACTGACACTAAAGTAAAAATGAATGGTCACTACACTAACACTGACTCAACTATCACTAGATTCACAGTAAACTGATGTTCTCCACTGACTAGAATCAGAATAGCACACTAAAGCACTCTAACTCTCTAGTAGTACTGAGCAGAGCCCTGTTCTATCTCTCTCCATGCCAATATCACACTACAAATGGCTGCAATTGAAAGAATACTTTTATAGTGTGGGGTGGGACTAAGAGCAATGAGCCATGATTGGATAGAATAATCATTACTTTTTCCAGTCATGGCTCTGACAGTGCTTTGTGCCGTGATTGGGCAAAGCTTTCATTGCTTCAGCCAATCACGGCTTTCAATGCACTGTGCGGCAGACCAGTGCATTGTGGACCAAACAAACAGTCGAACACCCCGATAATTCAGGTGTTCGTCGAATGGGCAAACAGCCAATGTTGAGCCTGAACTCGTGCTCGGGCTGTTCACCCATCCCTACTGATTACTACTAATAATATTGTTTTCATCACTAAAATCTTGCATATAGTCCCTTATCATCCCTTCCAATGGCTTGCAGACTATTGATGTTAGGCTAACTGGCCTATAGTTCCCAGAGATATACTGTATCAGATATTGGTGCCACTTTGGCTTTTCTCCACCCCGCCACCTCCACCGTATGCATGCGAAGGTGGTGGAGTCAGGGGTGGAGCCAAGTGGGCGGCAAAATTAGGTTTCATCTAGTGTGTCAAAAATCCTTGCACTAGCCTTGACTGCATATACATATTTTTGTTTTGTATTTACAGAACAAAACAATTTTTGTTAATATTTTATTATATCTTTTCATGTGACAACACTGAAGAAACGACACTTTGCTACAATGTAAAGTAGTGAGTGTACAGCTTGTATAACAGTGTAAATTTGCTGACAATTTAAACATTTTCACTTAGGGGTGTACTTACTTTTATTGCCAGCGATTTAGACAATAATGGCTGTGTGTTGAGTTATTTTGAGGGGACAGTAAATTTACACTGTTATACAAGCTATACACTCACTACTTTACACACACACGTACACACATACATACACATGTACAAACACACACACACACACACACACACATGTATAAAGCCCTTTAAAACCTTCTAGCACAGTACCTTTCTCATTTAGCCGGGTACTGCACTGTAGGGGGAAGCAGAGAGCACAGCACACTTGCCCTCAGCTTCCCTTTACTTTCAGTTTTAAGGCTGACAGAGCTGACTCACATTGTCAATGTACAGTTCAGCAGGGAATTGAGAGATTGGGCTCATCTGACAGCCCTTCTCTCCCATGATCCCGTGGAACACCTGCGGACCTCTGGCAGGACACTGGTTGAGAAAGGCTGTTTTAGACTATTTAATGTAGTTCAGGTTTCTTGACATTGCACATATCTTGTATAGTATGATGACCTGACAAATTGTGCAAACTGGTATAAAATGCATTGCATTCTATAAAACATCTACACTAGGACATGAGGCAAACTGAAAATCTGACCAAAATATTCAGAATTCAGGTTTCATGGAAAAGCAGACCATTGTCCTAAACGTGCATTGTGCTGAAGTGACTAAATGCAACCAAAAAACACTTTTAACCACTGGGATAAATATTGTACTTTTGAGTCTGTTCCTCTATCTGAAGAAATGGCCATGTGCAAGTTTGATTTTTTTTTTTTTTTTAACCACCCATATGCTGTTCAGACACAGGATAGAGAGATACACAGTAACATTGTTTACTTTGTTTCATTTATCTGCAGATCAAATATCTTTTTGTAAGTTACAGTAGGTCTCTAGAATTGGGGACAGTATTCAAGATGATGTCTAAATAATGATCTATATCAGAACCTCCTTTTTGATGGGATGAAACTAGGGGGGCCAGGGGAGCACCTGCCCTTGGCACTGCATTGAGGGTGGTGCCGCCACTGACAGCGTCAAGTGACAGTGGTATCAGAACTCCTGTGGCCGGCATCTCTGGAGAGATGCTGTGGATGCCAGTGCAGTAACAGCTCAGCCAAGTAAAAGCAGCAGCAAAGGAAGACTTCCGCCACTGGCTTCCTTCGCTGGACTCTGCATTAGATGAGTCATCAGTCAGAGCCCAGGAGAGAAGTGAGTAGAGGAAGTCTTCTTTTGCGTTTGGTTCTTTGTTTACAAGAGGCAGTAGTAATCCTCTGAGCTATCACTGCACTGGCACCCAGCATCTCTCCAGAAAAGCCAGGGTCTATCACTGCATCTGTCTGGAGAAAGATCAGCAAAGAAGAACAGTGAGAGAGGGGATGATTCTTCTACAGGATTTTCAGATGGATCAAGCAGCCAGATATTGAGCACCAGTGCCCTCTTCCCCACTGACTGGCAGTGCCCCCATCTGCCCCTACTAAGCAACAGGACCCACCAACTTACCCCACTGAGTACTAGTGCCCCCCTTCCCTACTACCTGGCAGTGCCCTCAATTTGGCCCCACTAAGCACCAGGACCCCTCATATCCCCCCACTAAGCACCAGGACCCCCATCTTCCCCCCTCCCCACTGAGCATCAGTGCCCTCTCCCCCACTGACAGTCAGTGCAACCAATCTGCCTCCTCTGAGCACTAGGACCCCCCTTGTTTACCAGTTGAGCACCAGTGCCCTCCTATTTCCCCAATGAGCACCAATGCCCCTTTGTTCTCCCACTGAGCACCAATGCCTTCCTTGTCTCCTCACTGAGCACCAGTGCCCCCCTTCTTTCCCCACTGAGCACCAGTGCTTTCTTTGTCCCCCCACTGAGCACCAGTGCCCCCTCCCCTCCTCAATAACCACTATTACCATCCTTGTCCCCCCACTGAGCACCAGTGCCCCCCTTGCTTCAGTTTATTAATGAACAGAAAAATGCTCAGCCCATTCATTCACTGTCCAATGCAGCTGAGGCTGCAGAGAAAGAGATCAGGGAATCAGTCCCTTTCTCTGTCTTAAAAAGTGAGAACATCAGGGGTCTTTTTAAATCCCCTGATATTCCACCGAAGCCCCTCAACAGAGCTCCTAATAAAAAAAATACAATTATCAAAAAAATTTTAAAAAAATATTGACACCATCATCTTTGGAGCGCTGAACTAAGTTTTTTTCCCTGGTGAAAGAATGTCTAGCTTCGCCACTGGAGTGATGCATCCTAGAATTCTATTCGTCTTTCCCCCTGCCTGGCCACACTGCTGTTTGATCATTTAGCAATTATCTAAAAAAGTACTACTCTTTTCCAGCATTGTACCTTCAATATTATACTATATTATGGGATTATTTTTCCTTAGGTGCAGTATTTTACATTTGGAAACACTGAACTGCAGTTTGCCCTGCTTTGACCAGTTTTCCACAAATGCCAAATCATGTTCTGTGTTACAGACACCTCCTGGGATATCAACCTTATTGCACACCTTTGTGTCATTAGCAAAAAGACATACCTTTAGTTATATCACTTGCATAAAGATGAAATAGAAGAAGACCTAATACAGAGCCTTGTGATACACAACTTGTGACTGGTCTCTGTTTCGAATGAACCCTATATACAACACAGTCTGGTATCTATTCTTTAGTCAACTGCATATCCACTGAACCACCTGGTAAAGTCCTAGCTTGTACAACATTTTTAGTATTTATGATTACTGTGTGGAACTATATCAAATGCTTTGCTGAATTCAAAACTAGTATTTTCCTGCTGATTTTTGTTTATATTTCTAACCATTAACATTTAAACTTTTTTTCATTCGTATTTGTTTTGTTCATTATTGTTTTAACATTGCATTAAGAGCAAAATGGTAAAAATGCTTTGTATCAGAAATATACTTTTCCTGTAAATTTAAACAGGACAAACTAAAAAATGAAATATTTGTTTTTTATCTACAGTAATACATATATTTATTTTTTGACAAACACTCATCACAGTACGAAAAAAGTTATTTTGTTATAATTTTTGTTTTTTGATTGCATAAAAAATATAATTGTTTTTGTGAGACAATATACAGCTGCAAGAAAAAGTATGTGAACCCTTTGGAATCATATGGATTTCTGCACAAATTGGTCATAAAATGTGATCTGATCATCATCTAAGTCACAACAATAGACAATCACAGTCTGCTTAAACTAATAACACGCAAAGAATGAAATGTTGTCATGTTTTTATTGAACACACCATGTAAACATTCCCAGTGCAGGTGGAAAAAGTATGTGAACCCTTGGATTTAATAACTGGTTGAACCTCCTTTGGCAGCAATAACTTCAACCAAACGTTTCCTGTAGTTGCAGATCAGACATGCACAACAGTCAGGGGTAATTCTTGACCATTCCTCTTTACAGAACTGTTTCAGTTCAGCAACATTCTTGGGATGTCTGGTGTGAATCGCTTTCTTGAGGTCATGCCACAGTATCTCAATCGGGTTGAGGTCAGGACTCTGACTGGGCCACTTCAGAAGGCCTATTTTCTTCTGTTTAAGCCATTCTGTTGTTGATTTACGTCTATGCTTTGGGTCATTGTCCTGTTGCAACACCCATCTTCTGTTGAGCTTCAGCTGGTAGACAGATGGCCTTAAAATTTCATTAGTCTAGGGGTTCACATACTTTTTCCACCTGCACTGTGAATGTTTACATGGTGTGTTCAATAAAAACATGGCAACATTTCATTCTTTGTGTGTTATTAATTTAAGCAGACTGTGATTGTCTATTGTTGTGACTTAGATGATGATCAGGTCACATTTTATGACAAATTTCCATATCATTCCAAAGGGTTCACATACTTTTTCTTGCAGCTGTAACCAAATAAAAGCCTTGTTTGTCCTAAAAATGATAATGTATTACTTTGTTATCATAGTCATGACAAACATTGCTCTGTTCCATTGGGTGTACAGGCATAAGAACAAAATTGTTAAAGAATAAGTATGTTTTCTTTTTTTTTTTTCTTCCAAAACTGCGCACACATACAACATTTGGAAGCCTGCATTTAAAAGATCATTTTACACTAGGCACATGTGAATACCTATGCCTTTTAACATATAGCACTGGTGGCAATAATATCTCTGATGTAGAATCATGGTAAAGATCTGTGTGGTTACATTTATGGAGGCACTAACCCACAGTAGAATAAACATTGATATCATCATAATTAACCAGAGGCATAAACCCGCTTCTGCCACTTTACTTCAGAATATCTCAATTAATTTGAAACAAGCCAGAGGACATCACTTCTAGAAAACAACAAACAGCATGTTCTAATTATTATAACAATTAAAAGGAGACAGAGAAATAACTAGCTTTCTTCAAACATTCTTCCAAACATTCAGAGAAAAAATAATCTTTAACAAAGACACTTTTTAGCCCTTCCAATTATGAATAACCTATTCAGAAAAGTTGATGGGACTCATTTAAAGTGTATCAGTAGAGTTAAAATAATTGAAAGCAATTTGCTGGAATGTGATTCTTGTAAAGATTACTATACGATTTTGTAGAAGACAACAAACCTTTTGAAGTTAAGGACACACTCGCTGTAGACAAGAACTTGTTTCATGGTGAAGTGCTTAGGGATATTAAAAAAGGCAAAGAAAATATTGATATGGCTAGATTTTAGGTCTAATGCAACTATTTCAGGAATTGCTTAAAGGAGTTGATTGGTATATCGCGGGGCCAGAACCTGTGACGTCATTACACCTATAAATGCCGGCTGTCAGGGAGGTGTTTGCCTGCAATCGCATGTGTTTGATTACACAAATGTAAGCACCCTTCTACAATTTCAATAAATACACACTTAGCAGTATTCATGCTATGTGTGTCCTTTGTTTCTCTTTTTCCATGGCGGGTAAATAATGTAATGTTGTTTGGAGTTATTATATTCGGGGCTATTTGATACCTAAAGACCTGATCTAGTGAACCGCAAGACCCCTGGAGGTGTCATTTATGCTGGTTTGATCTCTCTAAATCGGGATCCAATTTTTCCAGTAAGAGGCTTAAAGAGGAGCTGCAGTCTACATAATTTGTAACAAAAACATATTTGCCATTCTAGCTTCCCTGTAACCAATTTGCATATCATTTTATATATACTGTGGTTCTGTACTTACGAAATATGCTGCAGAAATCTCCCTCCACTAAGTCTGGCTACAGCCATTTTAACTGTGGGCAGCTGAAGCTGCTGCCTGTTCACTTCCTGGATTTACACAGGCACACACAAACACACATATATACAGACACACACATATATATATATATATATATATATATATATATATATATATATATATATATACAGACAGACAGACACACACAGACACACTCACACCACTGCTTGCCTGCACATTTCTCCTCTCTGGATGAAAACACATGGATCTCTGCAGTCTCCTGTTATCTTCACCCTCATCCAGCCCCCTTCCTGCTTTGTAGCTCTCATTGGCTCGCTTATGACTCACCCCTCCTCCGTTGCTGGTAAACTCCCACAAGAGTTAGAGAGGGAGCTTTGCACAATGTCATTAGCCTAGGCTAATTACCAGAAAAGAAAGAGGAAGTGGGCTGTATAAGATATTTACTGGCAGAAAAAAAACGTTTTACTATCCAAAGTTAAAACATCAAGGGAATAAGATTTATTAGATGCAAACATGATAAAATGACCCAAGGTCTGCTTTATGTGTAGTGGAGGGCACAAGTTTGTATTGAAAATTCAGCCTTTTATGCCATGGTGGAATTGGAGTGCATAATCACATGATGTGAAGAATGGGCTATTTTTTCAATTCCTTTTCCAGAAAACATTTGTGATTTATCACTTTTTTGTATATAACATACCTATATGGACTATCATCTTTCATTTATCTATTTATATATTCATAGGAACTATTCTTTTGCATGTATTTTTTGTATTTATTTACAATATTTTTCAATGTATTGGATACAAAGGTTTTTATTAGGAAGTGCAAAATACTTTGTATATATGTTTTTAGATCATCCTACAGTAAATATTTGGATGATATATGGGTGCGGCTCTTGTTGGCTAAATTATACGTTAGCGAACAAAAAAAATTATGTTTCTTAGTATATTGGACTCAATGTTACAAATGTTGGACATTTTTTGGACAATCATCTTCAGTTAAAATAATAAAAACAATTGTTTAGAAATTCCCTGCTTTATTGAAGCTGAAGTCTAAATGAAGAAATAGACCTGATATGCCAGATGACATTCAAGTAACATTGTGAGTTACTGTACCTCAAATGAATATTTTCATTGCACAAAAACAACAGCAAAAATCTCAGTAGTTTTAGCTAGTTTGTGTATGTGTGATTTGACATTTATACAAATAAATATGATAAAATCCTTATGGTTTTTTTCCAGCTTCTACATTCTCTGTTCGTTGCTATCAAAATGTAAGCAAAAAATAAATGATTGACATATTTTGAAGTCTCACTGATACTCAAAAGAACTGATGATGAAATTCATTTTGAAAGTCTGGCGAAAAGAGTATGGGGTTGTTTTGGGCAATCCAATGAGGGTACGTATTATTAGAAGGTAGAATAAAACATTGAATAGACCATGAAAAATGAAAGCCATTGTCTCATTCTGTGTGGGAAAACTTGAACATGCACAAGTTATAGAAATGGTTGTATAAACTTATTTCATAGGTTTATAGCATAAGCTCCATAAATTTAAATTACATACAAAATGTAAAAAAATATCCTAAAAATAAAAAATGGAAAAATGAAGCTTATAGCAAAAATATTATTTTGTGATATTGTGTACCATATCATGCCATTTTATGCATGTAATAGCACGGCTTAATTGGTTAGGTCAGGAAAGACATATCTACTAATTTCAGCCCTTAATTACAAATATAAAAATTGTTCCAGAATTGAAAAAACCTTTATAAAGCATAGCAAAGTAGAACTCAATTTGCTTTAATAAGTGGAAGAAAATATCCAAGGACAGTTGCATATATTTCTGGACCAACACCCCTACATATTACTTTTTTCTTTTTTTAATCAAAATCAAATGTGTGCTAAAACTGAAACCAATTACTGTGGAAGAATATCCTCCAGGATCACCTCAAAACCAGTTTTATATCCCACGATTAAATGTCTTTTTTAACTGTAGGAGGTTGCTGGCATAGTATGCTTACAGTGGACTTATCAATAAAATTCCTCATTTTATGCAAATGAATACAATACATGATAGAGTGGCCAAACCACATTGTGATTTTGCATTATAAATATCCATTTTATTCCTTGAGTAAAACACTGCTCAGGAAACCCTAAGATACTAAAATGTTCAGGAACATGAAGGGCGTTGTATGTAAGTATACCTAATATCTCTGTAGGCTGTTTTTAGCCATCTGTGTCTTTTTAGGGAAATTTCCCTCCACTTCCAGTAATGTAGACTCAACAGGTAGTGAGGACAATCCTCTCTTAGACAGACAAGTGTCCCCATTGAAGTGTCCCCATCTCCTCTATTCCTGTTCTAATGTCAATTTAAAATTTTAGATTTGCCCTCACTTTTATTCCCGGTGACATTGATGATCAGGACATTTAGAGAGAGTGAATCTCCCTAACTGTTACACAGACAGCAATAAAAATCTGACAGGGGTTCAAACATCTCACCACTAAAAAAAGTTTTGATTTTTTTAATGGAATGTATACTACATAAACAGTACTCAATTGTTTTTGTTGCAAGTTCACTAATATGGCTACAATTACCTTAAGCAAGATGGAAGATACTGCATATAGCTCCATGAAGAAGCAGTTAACCAATCTGATCACAAAGGAAACACTGATTATCACTGACATCTTTTTTCTCTCAAGATGCAAAAAGAGGAACCTCATATCACATGGCCTCTGGATTAAAAATCCTTGTGCAACTACACCTGACTCTCCATATGCAGAAGGACTTTGCAAATGTGTCAGTGACGGACTAAGCAACAACTCTTATACACAAACTGTATGGTAAAAGGATAACAGTCAGGAAACAAAAGCAGCCAGTTTTTGAAGCCCCAACAGCATTGGAACCTACCAATGCTAACCAAATTAAAAATGAAATGGAAACTACACAAAGGGGGCTGCGAAAACTTGCCATGAATAAGAATAAAAAAAACCTCCAAAAACTCTACCAGAAGCAAAATCTTTGGATACAACCCAAACAACATAAAACCAACACAATATCTACACTTCCCTCTATCAGTGACCTGGTAACCAATGCAAAATCCCACAGTATCTCATGGCCAATCTCTTTCCTATGGTTTGATAAAGGGGCAGTCCTGTTGCCCTTAAACATGTTACTATGTCCCCCCCCCCCCCACTTCCAGTCATCATCACCCTGCCATGAGAGGTGCTGACTGCTGACTGGAGTCACAGCTATCTTGCTACATCTGGAAGCCACTGCTTCCTATGTTCCATCCTGAAGCCTGATAGCTGTATTTCCACCAACAACTTCCCAGGTGAACTCAGCTGGTTGCCTGGCGAGAGCTGCAGCATCAGGGTGATCCTTCGGAGGTCTATATGGGTTTATGACAAGCCTTGATCCAGTTTTAACTAGTGAATGCATTTGTATTTTCTTTAAATATCTTTAATAAATCACTGCACCTAGATAGAGGCGCCTTCTTGTGTTTGTTTTAAATATGTGCATTATGATCTCAACACCTAATCTCAAAGAGATGCATTCACTTCACCTAGTGTTCCCTAACACTCTCCTTGCCCTCTTATGTGCCCCGTTAAATGACATTTGGGGTCTAATCAGCGCAATAGCTTATTAATGTTTTTTGATGAACAGACTCATTGAACAAATCTCAGTCCTTGTAGAAAAAGTTTTAAAACCATATGTCACAAATACTGCTAGCTTCCTGCAAGAAACAACTGATTTTCTGAACAAGATCAACAAAAAAAAACAGCAAATATTACCAAGCACACTTCTAGTCACTAAGGATTTAGAATCTCTGTACAGTCCCTCACAAGGATGGGATTGCTGCATGTCACAGATTTTTGTTCTCCTCACCAAGCCACAAATAAAGCTTATGGAATTCATTCTTACACACAGCTACTTCACTTTTAATACTGACATCTATCTTTAGTGTATGAGTACTGCAATAGAAAGTAAAATGGCACCCCATCATGCTAACTTATTTATGGCTGACATGGAGGAAAAATTCCATAACATCACACAACAAAAGCCATATAAATACTATAGCTATATTGATGATATTTTCATCATATGGACTAAAGGTGAAGAAAATTGAAACCATTTTACCCATTGAGCATCATGTTTTCCCCATCAATCAAACTAAAAATGAACTATTCAAACACATGTCAATTTCCTAGACACCACAGTATCCATCAACAATGACAAACTGCACACCTCAATATACAGGAAACCCACTGATAGATGCAACTATCTCAACAGTTTCAGCTTCCACCCCCAATACACCAGACAGGCCATCATACACAGCCAGGACATCAGATACCACCAAATTTGCTCAATCTCAGAAGAAGAAGAATACTAGCAGACTTTCCATTAAAAAAAGTTTACAAGAACAAAACCATCAATACAAGCATAAACACAGCCCTGCAAACCCAAAGATAAAATCTCCTACAATAAAAAGAGAAAAAAAAATCAAATAACCATGTACCTTTAGTAACCACAAATAAACCCAGCACTAGAAGGGATAAGAAAGGTAATCAAAGATTTGCAACCCATTATACCAGAAGATGAAATGCTGAAAGAAATATTCCAACAACTCCCAATGCTGGCTTTCAGGCAACCCCCTAACCTCAAACATAAACTAATCAACAGGAAACTTTATTCTGATTATGAAGTCCCAAATAAAGGAACCAAGCCTTGCAACACGAATGATGAAAATTAGGGTAGTCAAATTAATTCATTAAAAGGGTCACACACACACATAAGTGACCTTCAATGTTACAGGATCATACAGCTCTACCTCTAGTAATAGTGTACCTCCTCCAATGCAAAAATTGCAATCAGGGAGTGTTACCTTAACAAAAAAAAATGGATCCTGTTTCCTTAAAGCATGTATAACAGCACAGTGCTTGTGCTGTGTAATATGTCCCCCTGTATAACCTAAAAAACCTGGCTGATCCTGCCTGGCTATGCCTTCCCCCTTGTACACTGGTCACGGTTTACCATGGCGCTGAGCCCTGACAACATGGTCAGTTTACGTGCCTCCGTCATCCGCAGCTCTCCTCTCTTCTCTCCCCTGTCCTCTCCCCCTCCCCTCTCTGCCTGTCAGCTCCCCCTACTCCTCAGCCCTCCCCTCCTGCTGCTATCATAACGCAATAACCTTGTTACAATCTCCTCTTCTATATTAAATTATGTCCCCAATGCACATGATTTAAAAAAAAAAAAATGCCGCTGTGTGCATCATTTCATAGCACTGATGGGCACTTATGTGACTGGCCACCTCTCTCCTACTCCTGGCTGACGTCAATGGGGGTTTCTCAGCCCCGTCCGCTTTGCTGTCAGATCGAGAAAGAAGAGAGGTGGCCATTCACGTGAGCACCGATCATGAGGGTGCTCTATAATGAGATACACAGCGGCCTTTTTTTTTTTTTTTTTTTTTTTAAACACATGCACTAGGTGCATTATTTAAAATAGCAGAGGGGATTGTAGCAAGCTTATTGAGTGGCTTAACAACCACTTTAAGTTGGTGAGACAGAACAGAAATTACAAACAAGAATGATACAGGCACACCATGTAAAGAGCATAAGGAAGAGGATTTCTGCACACCTGTGGGACATAATTTCGCACAGTCAAACCACACTATGGAAGACATGAATATTTTAGTTCTTAAAAGGGAACTTCAAAACTACTGAAGAAAAGAAAACTTTTATACTAATATCGATAATTCCATTTGACAAAAAAAGACAATGGTTTAAATGTGGACCTCTGCATTCTAAATCAGTATCCAACAGTTTTTATGACCACTGTCACTGCTTTGACTCAAACATTCTGCTAAAACTTTGTGTATTAATACCGCGTGGACCTTGAAGAAGGGGGTACAACCGGAAGGCTTGTCAGGAAAATGTGGATGTTAGTGCACATAAAAAAAAAATTGGCTGCTGAAAGATATTGGACAAGTTAGAACTCTTAAATAAGACAGCAAGCAGGAGAAGACAGAGACAAAAGAGACATCTGTCTGGTCATCTTGCTGTGGGAGAAGCAGCTGAAGCAAGCACCTCTACTTTCTCCATATCACCTGGCCATCTCCTGCTCTGTGCAGAACTGAGCTCTAAATCTGACCCCTCAGTTCTGCAGATAACATAGGGAGAACACACCTCTTTCTGTGTGATCAGAAGAACTTCACTGTCAGTGAAAGCTGTGCACCATGTATCAGGACTTCTGTGTGCTCCTGATAAACAGAGCAAGGCAACCCGTTTTTACCAAGTTTGGATGATTACCCAGGGAGAGTCTTTCCTTGCTTGATTTGTAGAACTTTACTTTTTTTGATTGTTTGTTCTTACATTTTTGCCCTTTGTATCAGAAACATGATTCCAGTGCCTTTATAAAAAGAAGTCACAGAATAACATTTGAAGTTAACCCTAATTCGTTTTATTAAAGCCTTCATACCTTTACTTTAGCTATTTTTTTTCTTACTGTTCATTTGTATATTTAAAAATCTTTTTTAATTTTTCTAGTTTTGAGGTAATTTACAATCTGATGGAGGGAGGGTGACCACTTTGGCATTCTCACCTTGGGCGCAAGAGGACCTTGTCCTGGCAATGTCTGTAAATTTTCATATTCCCCTCTTTAAGTTCATCTTCTCCAAACTGAATAACTCTGACATTATACAAATAGCTGGTTGCAGATTAAAATAAAGAGGTCATTTTTAATGATATTAATTATTAATATTATTTTGGAAACTATTTGTGCAGACATTATGTATCAAATTCTTCCATCGAAAATGAGATTTTACTTTAAAAAGAGGACAACATACTAAACTCTTTGGAGCCGGCCCTTTAAGGGGTTTAGGATGCTGGGAGGCGGAGTGGGTTTTATGATCATGTGATCACCGTGATTGGCTGTCATGGCGGTCACATTATCGGAAAGCTCCCAATCGCTATTTCCGTTAGCCGCTGGTAACTGTGCCAGGAGCTCGAAGGGAACACGTTCTTGGCACAGTGGTATTTACACTAGTGAATGCAAATATGCGGTGGTTCGGCGCCAAGGCCACTCGCTAGGAGGCCGCAAATTTGCGTGCGGCTGGCGCCAAGGAGTTAGGTATACTGGGACATTGGCTATAGAGCCTTCCTCAAAGCATACAAAAGTGTTTTAAAAACTGATAGAGTATGAAAGATTCTCCAATCAAAGGGGCAGTAGCCTCACTAATTAAGAGCAATTGAATCAATTAAAAACACACCAAAAAAAAACCCCACAAAAGGATAAAGACATATACACTGAACAACATCTTACATTGGGTAAAGTAAAAATATATTATTAATTAAATAAAATGTAAAAAATCATATTAGAAAAAGATTTATGCCCATCCTGTCAGTCAAGCCATGGGGTTTCCTAGTATTTAGGGTATGTATCCACCACACCTCGCGTTTAAGCAGAATACGATGTGTGTTACCTCCTCTTCAGGCTTTCTAACCTGTTCAACACCAAAAAATGAAAAAGCATCAAGATTGCCATGGTGAGCCTCTCAAAAATGTTTTGACACATTGGAGATGTTTTTAGCCTTTAAATTGGTAGTGTCATTTATATGCTCCGATATCCTCACCCTCAAAGGACGTATAGTGCAGCCTACACATACTGTATCCTGCAAGCACTACACTGTACAACATAAACTACTGGAATAACAATGTATGTACTGTTTGATGCCATATGTTTTTTTGGTTGAAAAGGACATTACTGAAGTACTTTTCCTGTGTCTATAACACTGTCTGCAGGTGTTTTGTCCACACATGCATGATCCTGTAGTGGACAACCATGTCTATGATTTGCCTGGCTTGCATGAACAAAATAGGCTAGGTGATAATCTGCTACCCAAAGTAGGAGCTCTTCTGCACGAAAAGTTACATTCATCCTTAATCACACTATATAGATCTTTATCTGCATACAGAAAAGGAAGATTTTTTTTTTTTTTTTTTTTTATAATAGTGGCAATCTTATTAACCTCCAAAGAAAAAATAGTGATAAAATGAACTTTGTTACTATTTAAATGACTTTGATGTTTGTGACAATCTTATTAACCTCCAAAGAAAAAGTAGTGTTAAAATGAACTTTGTTACTATTAAAATTACTATGATGTTTGTATGTTGTTGCTGTGTATCAATTTGATCCGATTTCTTTGGAGGGCTATATTTTTACTTCTAGTTATCATTTGTTTACTGTAGACCCGTTCCATAAGTTGGTCCTGAATTGTTACACATTCCTTTAGAAAATCTTCTTGTGTTGAGCAATTTCTCCTTGCCCTAATAAATTCCCCAGTAGGTAAAGACTTAATGGTATGGCTGGGATGGCAACTGCTTGCTAACAAAAGGGAATTTCTTGCACAGGATTTTCTAAAGGTTTTATATGTAACAGTGCCACTATCTGCAGGTCCCGTCATGGTAAGGTCTAAATCATCAATTTGTTTTGGGTGATGTGAAAAAGTGAATTCTAAATTTAATGAATTGTTATTGAAATACACCTTAAGTTCACGTATAACATCACTCGATCCGTTCCAAACCATAATCAGGTCATCAATGTAGCGACCATACCAGGCAATGTCCCTTCTAATAAAAACAGAATGGTGTAGCGCTAAATTATGAATGACAAACACCAATACTGAATCAAAATATGATGTTAACATATACAGTCCAAAAAATGAACACTGAAGTCCACAAAGGAAGGTATTGGCTGAAACAGATTCCCAGGAGAGGAAAAGCTCCAAGCAAATGAAGAAAGGTGAAGATCAGGTGTGCCCAGGAGTAGAAATGAATCCACCAGACAATATAGTGAGAGATGGCTCCTTACCAAATAGCTCTTGCCACTAGATTATAGGTGGCTGAACGCTCAAATGAAAGAGATCCTCCAATGTAGTGGAATGGCCAGGCAGGAGCATAGGTCACTCTCTCCGGGGACAACCAATCATAGGGATATCCAGTGTATAACCATGGAAATAAAAAGGGGAAACACTCCCATAGTGAATTACCAATGTATAACTTTAATAAATAAAAAGGGATGCACTCACATGTAAAAACTTTGTATGTCAGCGGAACAAACAATGACATGCAGCTGCAGCGTTCCTGCAGAACATTCCTCCTCGGATCGTGGGTCACCCGGCAGTATGGTGGAGAGCTAACGCTGATGATCCATCTAAACACCAGGAACCAATATGAACTCTCACGCCGTCAGGATAAACCACTACATGTTTCGTGATAACTCAAGTCCTCTGGGGGTTGGTCCTAGGACACTGGGCACTGTAGCGGGAAATATGATAATGGATAGCCTGTACTGAAAGGTGATGAGGAATGCAGGAATAAAGTGATTTGACATCAATGGGGATCCAGGTAAACACAAGAAGTGTTAATGTTGTACAGTGTAGTGCTTGCAGGATCCTTTGAGGGTGAGGATATTGGAGCATGTAAATGACACTACCAATTTAAAGGCTAAAAACCTCTCCAATGTGTCAAAACATTTCTGAGAGGCTCACCATGGCAATTGTGATGCTTTTTCATTTGATGAACAGGTTAAAAAAAACCTTTAAGAGGAGGAGACACACATCTAATTCTGCGTAAACATGAGGTGTGGTGGATACATACCCTAAATACTAGGAAACCCCATTTGAAACCCCATTGCTTGAAAGACAGGATGGAAATAAATATTTTTCCAATATGAATTTCTAAATTTTATTTAATTAATAATACATTGTTAAATTATCCTGCATTACAATGTAAGATGTTGTTTAGTGTATATGTCTTTTTGTTATTGACTTTTTTTTTTTTTTTTTGTGCAGTTGTCTTTGCTCCATGTGTAGTTAATTGATTTAACTGCTCTTAATTAGTGAGGCTACTGCCCTTTTGATTAGAGAATTTGTCATACTATGTATATCAGTTTTCAAATCACTTTTATATGCTTTGATGAAGGCTCTATAGCCAAAATGCGTAAGTTTTATACTCTGTACCTTGTCGCAATAAAGTACTTTTATTCAAGAGCACGCAGAGTCGCCGGCCCTTCTGCCTTAAATTCATGTTTATGGGAGTTGAACGCCCTGGCTTGAGCACCGGATTCCAGTCTATGGGCTTATCATTAGCAGTGGAGCTGGGGTAACCCTTGCTGTTTACCTTGGTATATCTTTAATTTGCTTGCTTTTAGGTTCATGCACAGCTTTATTTGGTACAATTTTTTAATAAGACTCTGCCTGGATTTTTATTATAATTTGACAACTGGACAAAAAAATTAGAAAAATGTGTTTTTCACTTTAACAGCTTATAATCTTTTAAAGACTTTTTAAAAATTAAAAAATATTTTTGATTTTTCTTTCTTCCCTGCTTATGTTTCTGGTTACTTTGTCTGAAAGTCAAGTTATATTTTACAGCCATATAGATTTATAATCAAATGCTTGTGAATTCCTCTATCATTAGGTGCTGGAATATCTGTGATTGATGATTGGTGTATTGTTTTCCAGCCTTTTGATGCTCACAGTCTTCAACTTTTAGCTTCATCTCACTTACAGATATATCAATGTCTAACTTTGAGTGTTCCCGAAAAAACCCAAACCTCTGAAACAATGGGGTTGATTTACTAAAGATTCATAGGCGGTTCACTTTGCAAGAGAATTTGTCCTAGAGCTTAGTGAATGAGTTAAAGCTCTGTTTAATTCATCATCAAATCATGTGCAAGCAAAAATGCTGTTTTTTTATTTTCCTCTTTGCACGTGATTTTGTATTCTTTGCAAAGTGAAACTTCACCACATTCAGTAAACTCTGGGGCTTATTCCCTCGCAAAGTTCTACTTCCCTTCCAATGTGAACAGCACATTTGCCTTTATTAAATAAATCCCA
Organism: Pelophylax lessonae; assembly: GCF_965119305.1. NCBI lineage: Eukaryota > Metazoa > Chordata > Amphibia > Anura > Ranidae > Pelophylax > Pelophylax lessonae. The sequence goes on from NC_138769.1 coordinate 573,824,322, forward strand.
ATCTTTTTGTCCTTGCATGTCAATGTCTTTTGAGTAAAAGGAACTATTCTCTTGTTATAGTTACTGGGGAATCTCATACACTCTATTCATATCAATATACAACGCAAACCCATCTCAAAGATTACAGTGCAATGGAATTTCTATTCTGTAATTTTTAGGGTATTTACAGTACCAGTTACCATCAGTTAGGCTCTATGCACACTGCAACTAAAAAAACGCCGGTTTTACATTTGACGACTATTTTTTCTGCCTATGAATGCCGCTCAATGTTAGCCTATATGTCTACGCAGGCAGGAGTGTTTAGAGGCAGAAAAAAGCATCACTTGTAAGTTCAGAGGAGGAGCATTTTGGCAGAAAGAATGCACAAATGTGCAAAAATGAAACATAACACTAGATGCTTTCACAAGTTAATAGTTAGTAAATTATTACTTTGGCATAAACTTGTGTGAATGCACATAAACGCTTGTGAAAAAATGCATCTTTTATTGCATTTTTAAGCTTTTCCTGATTTTCTACTCCAGACTCTGATGCTTATTTACAAACTCAGCTTGCATCTGACCACAATTCCTGTCTGTTGCCTGCCTTGCCCTTTAGATGTTATGGGTCACTCTGTTTCTCAATGCTACTATGATCTTACATGAGAAAAAAGGCTGCACTGTCAAAAACAGGTATAAGCACTGAAAGACAGGAATAAATCCTAATAGTGAGCATAAACATAAAAATGTGATCAAAATGGTGCATGTCAAAGAACCACAAACGTAAATCTGCAAAACTACAACTTTAAACAAAAGCGCCAAAATAACATCATATGGGGGTTCCCATATACAGTGATTTAAAGGCACATCATACAATAAATCAGCTATTAACCACTTGCCGACCGCTCACTGTGCTGCTACTGCAGCACAGTGTCTCCCCTGTAGGTGTCTCAGCTGTTGCATGTAACTATTACAGAGTTATTTGTGTATCTCTCTCTACGAAACATGTATGGTGGCGGGACTGGAAATGATGCTATCACGCAGCATACACCCAGAAGTAGACCTCAGTACACATGGGAGAACTGAGAGAGGAGATACTGGAAGTGGTATGCATACTATACAACCGGCGCTTAGAGAACAGCATTAATACTGCCGTTATTTTATGTTACTCATGGCGAATACCCCTCGGTGCAAGGTATAACACCACACAATGTGAGTGGGAGGAGGGAAAGCGTTTGTGATTAAATAAAAAAATTAAAAGGTTTTACACTATATCAATTCCCCTTGTTTTTTATACTACATCAGACTAACCCATGTGAAAGGGATACTGGCCATTAACATAGAGGAATTAAATCCCTTGGTGGAGATTAAAAAACAATGCAGTTAAAGGAAACGCCTTGCAAATAAGCCTTCCATGACTCATCTGTAATGGGTGGTCATGGTTATCCGTTGGGTTTTCCAACTTGTAAAAGGTGGTGGAGCACTGAAGCACCTTGTTAAAGCAGCTATAGTGTTATGTTGGATAGCATTTCACTTGCACAGCACGCTGGGACTTTCCTCAAGGGTAGAGGAGTTGAATTTTGCACTTATTGTGGAACATTTTGACATTAAAATGTATTGTACAGCACGCTGGTCCTTTTTTTTTTTTTAACGAGTGTGGAATTTGTGGAGTTTAATGTTGTACTTACTGTGGAACATTCTAAAATTTATTGCACAGCTTTCTGCCACTTTGTCTCTGGAAGATTGTAAACATTGAATTCCGTATTCACTGTGGATACATATTTAAACATTTTCTATTTGTATTTATCAGCAATTTATGTATGATTATGTGCACATAGATGTAATGTAGCACTTTTAACATACACAGGTTAGCGCTGTTTCTAGATTAAAAATAGACTACATTTCCTCAGGGGCTTTTAGGCAAGTGTTCCTATGTTAATAGTTTACTATTGTTGCCTGGGTGTATATACAGTATGTGCGTGTGCGTGTGTGTAAAGACATGACAGATGTATATCTGCCACATTGTTGTTATCTCATATGCCCTATACCAGATAGTTCAGTCTGTGACCCAGAGTGTCTGTAATGGTCATTTGCTGTATGTTAATAGGTGAACCTGTTTATTGCAACTGCTGCTGTTAGTCTAGTTAACCCTGCCCCCTTTGATCTGGTTTTTTTTTTTAGCTACTTTAAGCTCAGGGCTCAATTACCAGCATAGGTTAAGGACAGGTTAGGCATCCAACAGCCACTTGGTAGTTAGAGGTCTGGTTGCATGACAGATTGGAAGTTACCAGGGACTAAGACGCAGAGTAGATAGGCTGATTCGCAGTTCCAGTGTCAAATCATGGTTGCAGCACTAAACATTGGAGGGGGCTCTAGAAGTAAATTGGTTTCCCTTTTACCTGTCTAAAGGATAAATTCCATAGCACCCCAACAAAATGCAGGCTCAGTCTAGGGATGTATTTTTATTTGTTGCACTACTTGAACACAGGCGGGTATGAGGGTGCAGGATACTCCAAAACACACATAGGCATAGGAGGACAGATTCTAAAGCAAAGCCCTTCAGTAGCAGCCTTAAGCAATGCTGGAGGTAGAGGGGACAGCTAGATAGTGGGAGACTCTAAAGGAGCAGTCAGAGCCCTTGTAGCAACCTATGGTGCCTCACCCCCAAAGCACAGTAAACCTGGAGCTCTAGCCAAAAGGTTCTACTCACAATGTCAAGAGACAGCTCCTCAGTCAGCTTCCCTATGACACTCTTCAGTAAATGGGTTATATCTCCAGACTAGCTTCTACAGGCAGTGTCCTCCAAGTCCGTCAGCCAAGCACATGCTGAGGCCTAACAGCAACAGCTTTTCAGTTTCAACACCTCTCCTAGGGCAGAGGCCCTAGGAGAGATAGAATGCTGAATAAATCCTCCCGAACATCTGTCTTCTCCCCAACCACACCTTCTGCGTGTACCTCCCAGGGATTGGCTGAGGTCAAATAAACAATAATAACCCATAACCCTATTTCTTGAGGCTTCTTCTGGAGGCTAAGGGAGACTTGGCCAGACCTAGAAAATAAATTGCTGTTCAACTGAATACTGCAGAGTAAAAAAAATAAATCTCCTCATCATTCCAGACCTTGTATTCAGGTCTCTGACACCAAGACAGCAGCCACATCCTGATCATTTTCAGGGGCCCCTGCAACTGAACTTTAATGCAATGTTTATCTGGAGATATCTCTATTAATAACTAAATATACCCGGGTATATGTGCACAGTTCCACCAGGACTCTTGTTGGGCCTTTGCCGATAACCTGTTCATACTATTATTAATCTTTAATTACGATTTGTATAAAGCTTATATTGTTTCCATACTGGTCACCTACATACTTCTATACTTCATCTATATACTTACAGTTAATGTTATATGCTGGCCGAAGCATTTCATCTGCCCTCAACTACTTTTTTTAGATTACTGGTTAATACTGCCAACTTTATTATCAAACCCAGAGAGTTCTGGTTCTCCTATTTACCTACATGTTTACCTACAAATTTAGTGCAATATCCTGTTTGGGGAGGGCCGTTTCTCATAACTCCCACCCTAAAAGAGGGCTAGACCTAAATAGAAATGTTTTTAACTAGAGTATATTGTTAAATAAAATGATATGGACTGACGTAAAAAGACTAGCCACAGAAGTTAATTGAGGATGCTGGAGTGTGGGATGAAAGATGAGGCATGAAGGTTATCACTGCAGAGATGTAATGAGGTGTGATCTCCACCTTGATCTTGCTCTGACCAGCATTTTACAGGTATTTCACTGAAGTATATACTGGGATTTGATGTGTACCTTCAGACCCACAGACAGTGTATGGAAGGACCTATAATGCATGTAAATCTACAGGGTGTACAAGTATGTAAAGTGAAATTTACACAATTCAGACTGAGTGCAGGTTCACACTTATGCGATCACAGACATTGCATATGATTCGGAGCGCACTGCTCTTAAAATCACATGCGATGTCTGTACAGTGAAAATTCAGCCATACAGTTTGCATGGTTGAATTCACCCGCAATCGCAGTGAACACACACAAGACCCTTTTTTTGGTCTGCAGCAGAATCGGATCGCATGGTGGTTCACACCAGTGCGATCCGATTCATGTGCGAACTGTCAGATCGCACTGCGATATGAGATCTGGTCTGGGGGTGTTGTTAACCTTGAATTAACACCCCCAGCGTATCCCATATGGCAGTGTTAACTGCCTATTCTGTGGATGCGATGCAGGAACACGCAGTATATTCGCAGTGTTCCCGCATCGCAATAGTGTGAACCAGGATTCAGTGACAACAGTTTGTGCTATGTTCATTAGGATGATATGCAAAATGTAAACTTTATTTGGAAATTTGGTGTAAACAGATAACATCCTGCATATAGGAAACAGATTTAAAAATAATCAAAATTTAGTGTATTATGCCACACTCTTATATAAACATGTCTGCTATGGGTGTACCCCACCATCTTTATCCACTAGATTTTTCTGTTTTTTTTTTTTTAGCATGTGCAACATACTTCATGAATAAAGTTCCATGTTTTTAATGGAGCATATTCACACCATAATAGTTAATCAAAGTACATTTGAACATTCAAAGTCCTCTACGAAATGTCTAATACGTTGCCCTTAAATTTCCTGCTCTGTTCAACCTTAGGTAGCATAACTTTGAAAGAAAGAGGTAATCCATGTACATTAGTGCACACTGAAGCACATGCGTCAGGGGTAGAATAACCCCTCACTGCACAAGGGTCAGACACTGCAGCCAATAAAGTATTTAGAAGACTGGAAGTTCTACCTAATTGTGGGTTTAACCACTTGCCGACCGCCGCAAGTACATATACTGTGGCGGTCAGCCCCTCACAGGCAAAGTGACGTATGGGTACGTCACTAGCCTGTGAGGCTCTGGGGAGCGAGCGCGCGCCTCCGGAGGCGCGCTCCCGCTCGGTCACGGACCCCCCCGCGCGTGTGCCCGGCGGACCCGATGTCCGCCGGGCACTCACGATCATCCGTGACAGCAAGAGAAAGGCAGGCGGCTGATGTAAACAAGCCGCCTGTCATTCTCCCCTGTGTAGGAATAGTGATCATACGGTTCTACTATGTAGGACCGTTGATCACTGTTCCTACAGCTCAAGCCACAGCCAATCACAGTTAGAATCATGCCCCTAGGGACACACACCACCCCTCCCTCTCAAAAAAAAGTTAACCCCTTGACTACCAGTGTCATTTTACAGTAACAGTGCATATGTATAGCACTGATTACTGTAGTAATGTCACTGGTAACCCCAAAAGTGTCAAAAATGTCAGTCAAGGGTCCGATCTGTCCGCCCCAATGTCGCAGTCCCGCAAAAGAAATCGCAGATCGCCGCCATTACGCGTTAAAAAAAAAAAACAACATAAATGACAAAAATCTTTTCCTTTGTTAGTAAACGCGATAACTTTTGCGTAAACCAATCAAAATACGCTTTTTGCAATTTTTTTTACTAAACATATGTAGCATAAAACAAATTGGACGAAAATGTTAAAAAATTTTGATTTTTACATTTTTTTTGGGGAATTTCATATAAAAAATTGTGAAAAATATTGTTATTTTTGCAAAATTGATGCTATTTTTTGTTTATAGCGCATGATCAAAAAATCGCACAGGTGATCAAATACCACCAAAAGAAAGCTCTGTTTGTGGGGAAAAAAGGACGTCAAATTAGTTTAGGTACAGCGTCGCACGACCGCGCAATTGTCCGTTAAAGTCACGCAGTGTCGAATCGTAAAATACCCCCTGGTCAGGAAGGGGGTAAATTCTTCCGGGGCTTAAGTAGTTAAGAGACAAACGTATAGAAACTGGGAAATGAGTTGGTTTACATTTAAATTATGGACTACAGTTATGTTCTACCTACACTGTATATAAACTAAATCACATGAATGTGTTGTCCCACAGGTACACTAAATAAATTCTATTTTTACCCACAAAATTCAGGAGATGCTTAAAAAAGAATGTCAGTATGATGGCACAATGGTACCACCTAATGGTCAATAGTAAGAAAGCACATACTGATCACATCATTCTAAACTATTTTATATAGGGAATAAAAAAATCATAGTAGATCTTGATAGCCATGTGAGAGCAGTCAACAGATGATTTTATTTTAAATAATGTATTTTGTAATTTATATGCACAGTACTTTTTTTTAGATTACACTTTGTGTTTTGAGACAGAGGAAAGCTATAACAGGCAAACAGGCTACAGTGAACTGGAAACCCAATGGCAAAGCAAACTTATTACTCACCATTATCAACAACTTATCAAAGAATAGTAGTGTAACAGCATCATAGAAAACTCTGGTTTATGCAATAAATCCTAATATAGCGTCATAAGAAATTGCGGCTCGTTCAATAAATCATAATACATGTTGAGATGTGAAAATGTCAGTTATCCAAGTGAACACAATTGCCTGTAAGTGAACACCACCATCCAAAACAAGAGAGGCATGCTTGTTGACAGCCTGGAAAATAGAAATCTATGATACGACCTAGAGATCCACTATTTCCAGAAAGGTGGAAAATAGCTATTAATGAATCTCAGTGTCATTTCTCAGGGCACCAAACATTGGTTCAGTTACTGTACATTTGTCTTAATTACAACACAACAGTGCACTGCTCAGTGCATTCTCTAACTTATCCTTTCAAAGATTGTTTATGTTACTAACTACAATCCTATGATCTATAAAAGGTTGGCCTTGAGGGTGTGCCTAAGTATTGTATTTTGCTCCAGATGGATGCATGAATTACTTCATTGGTAACAAAGCTTTTCTCAAAGAAAATATGTTTTTATCCTGTACATTTACTTTTTCAGCTACAGTAAAACATATCGAGAACAATTTCTGAATTCAGCTATCGCCATGGTTTGTCCACCTTTTAGATCCTGAAAGCTGTGCATGCACTTTAAAAATTTAGATTCTGTACCAATTTACCTCCTTTCATGATATTACAGTAAACGATGCAGGGGCTCCCCAAGTCTACAGGTCCAGCTGACTTGAAAGATGCATTATGCGCTATCTTTAACATGTACCTAGAAAACTGCCTGGTCACTCCTACTGAAAGCAATACTGTCCCCTGAACAGAGAACTTTCCCTACCCAGGCAACAACACTACCTGAATAATCATTGACATTGTTCACCTTTCTCACTAACTTATCCTTTAAGCTTCCGGAATAGAGAGGAAGGTTTCTACATAGGAAGCAAAACTAAGGTACCAACTTCAGACCTGCCTTAGCCTTCCTCTCTGGGCATTCTAGTTGGTATTGCAGTTTGATTACTTTATTGTTCATACTGTTCTGTATTCTGACATGTTAATAAACGACTGGCTGTTGAACCCAACTTGGGGGTAGGCAGACCTGCTAGGATCCCCATTTTCCCGTCCGACTTTCGATGTCCTACATTCTAACTTATAGGATAGAGGCTCTGACTAATCCTCTCAAATAGTCTGGCACATTACTACTAGCCTGTTGTAGCACACCAATAATCCCATCACCTACCCTGTCAAAATTACCATAACAATGGACCCATCTCACTTAGCCATAAGATGTGACCCAGGCACTCCCATCGGTTTCCTTCCTACCAATTTTTCCTTCCAATTAGCCCCCTTTCTTTTTGATTTTTTTTATACTAACATGGATTCCTTCCCATTGATCGAAGTCCCCACAAAAAGTAGAATGCTCCTAGACATTTCTAGACTCCTGCTTTGACCCAGAAGAACCCATTGGTAATTCTAAAAAAAAATCTCTCATTACTACCGCCAACTCTTCACAAGACAATTTCCTCAATATAACTATAGCCATGCTAGAATCCTTTATAAAAAGGGTTCTGGTCCTTGGCAGGGACTTCAACTCCCCCCAATCCATTAGGCCTTCCCTGCAAGATGTACAAAAGTATCACTTGCTCTTTACAGTGCCGGAGTTCCAACACAAAACACACCTAAACCGCAATACATGGTCCGAATTAACCTCTCTAAGGACCCAACTCAAGTCCTAAAACCACTTTAAACCAAAAACAGCATATGCCCATTGCAGCTTATGAACATGGGGTCAAATGCAGGCATCTCTTGGCCACTGCGCTAAAGGAACAACAGACTCAGTTCTTTATCTCTGATATCAATGCATTGCAAGGTAAGAAGGCCCAGCTCCTTAAGAACATAGCAAGCGCCTTCAACTCATGATATACATCACTATACAATCTACCTGCACACCGCAAGGAAAATGACTTTGACACTACAACATAAAAGATAATTACATACTTGGCCTCATCCAAACTACCTACAATTAACTCCCAAACCATTGAGACTCTAGAGGACCCAATCTCAATGGAGGAACTGTTAGAGGTGACTAAGAACACCCATACAGGAACATCTATTGGCCCTGATGGGTTCACACTGTGATACTACAAATCATTCTTGTCACAGCTAGGATGCCACTGTTTAGCAGCTTACAATTCTCATTCCACAGGTGCACAGTTCCACGTAGCCTCCCTATGAGTTCATATTACTGTACCACATAAAAGGGGCAAAGGCCCCTCTCTGTGCTTTAGTTATCACCCCTTATCCCTCCTATGCTGGCATAATCCTAATGCAGCTTTGGAACAAGCAGGGATTAAACAACATGTGGCTGGACAAAACTAAAAGGCATGTTCAATAATGCTAGGTGTCTATTGAACAATATGGAGAAACTGGAACTACTGATATATTAGAGACCTGGTTTGGCAGTACACATGAGTCGCATGCAACTATCCAGGGGTACTTCCTGCATCAAAGGGACTGGGTAGATAGAAGAGGGCTGTGCGTGTACGGTGATTACGAGGGATTACGAGGGAGGACATTACTAACGAGGCATTGGAAGCAGTGGAATCCTTGTTCCTGGAATTTCAAAGGGAAGAAACAAATGGGAAATTAAAAGTAGAGGTATGCTACAGGCCTCCAACCCTGAACAATGAAGAGGAGCTTGATCTCAATTTACAGTTAGAAATGGTGGTGAGGCAGGACAATGTAATCATCATGGGGGACTTTATTTATTCAGATATCAACTGGGTGGATGGAACTGCTCACTCTAGGGCTCTGAAATTCTTAAATGTCTCGATGTGTCTTTATGTGTCAGTTGGGGGCTTCCCTAACTAGTAACAAGGCTCTGCTAGACTTACCAATCACAAACAACCCAGAGCTGATAGCAGATGTAGAAGTAAGGAATGACTTGGGAAACAGTGATCATGGGGCAACTACAATCAGTGTAAAGCACAGGAAAAGGAAAAACAAGGGTAGCACAAGTACATTAAGCTTCAGGAGAGCAAACTTTACCAAACTACGCTCCATACTTCTTAATAATAAATAGGAAGATATTCTAGAAACAAAAAAACATGGAGCAAAAATGGGAGTGTGTTAAGAACATTTTAGGTAATGGCATTAGCCGGTGTATTCCAATGGGCAACAAATATAAAAAAATCAAGGCTAAACTTGGGTGGCTAAAGCAAAGTGTAAAAAGACACATTAAAGAGAAAAAACTGTCTTTTAAAAAATATAAGGCCGAAGGGACACTGTCAACATTCCAGCACTACAAAATGCAAGAAGAAATGTAAGGGCGCAATCAGGGCAGCAAATGTAGACAACCAAAGACGCATAAAAGAGGAGAATAAGAGAATCCCAATTTTTTTTTAAATATATTAATAGTAAAAAAAAGCTAAGTCAGTGCATATTGGCCTCATAAAGGATGATCAGGTTAGTTACAAGTGACAAGAAGAAGGCAACTGTATTAAATACAGTCTTCTCCTCAGTTTTTACTATGGAAAATAAGGAGTATTATAAACAAGACGGTATTGTTAGCAACACAGCAAGGAGTGTGCCCTTGTGGCTAGCAGAGGCCAGTGTTCTAAAAAGATTGGAAAAAATTAATGTGAACAAATCACCAGGACCAGATGGCTTGCATCCGAGATTCCTCAAATCATTTAGCCAGTTTATCGCTAGACCTTTATTCCCAATGTTTAAGGAAAGCTTACTGACTGGAATGGTTCCAGCGGATTGGCGTAAAGCTAACGTGGCACCAATATTCGAGAGGGCCGAGTAGTTTGAAAACTATTGGAGGGGATGATAAAGGACCATATCCAGCAATTTGAAGAGATGAATAGTGTCATTAGTAGTAATCAGCGTGTATGAACCCTATTAAAGTCTATGGGACCTGAACTTGCAAAATCAAAAGCCCCCATTTTGAAGGCTTATATGCAAATATATGGCAATATAAAGGTTATGGGGTCCACGTACTGCCCTAGGGGACATGTATCAATACAAACATCGTTTTTAGAGGAACAGTGATTTTAATGATGCTTAAAGTGCATTAATAAAAATGAAAAGTTAATTTAAATATAGTGCCTGGGGGGTCCCCTTAGTCTACTTGTAAAGTGGTGCATCTGTAGCCTGTATAGAACATTCTGAAGAAAAAATTAAATTTCTAAAGAAAAAAAAAAAAAATGATTGAAATTACATTTAAATTGCCAGCAATACTATACCAGTGCCGGCAATAGAAAAACTTTAACCTCTTCCCCCAGTCTATACCAGGCCCCATGGGTCTGGTATGGATTTTAAGAGGAACCACGCTAGTATTATTTTTTTTTAAATGGGTTGGGTTCCTTTCACAAAATCCACACCAGACCCTTATCCGAGCATGCATCCTGGCATGCCAGAAAATAGGGGGGGCGAACGAGCAACCCCCCCCCCGAACCATACCAGGCCACATGCTTTCAACATGGTGGGTGGGTGCTGTGGGAGGGGTGGGGGGCGACCAACCACCAAAAGCCCTGCAAATTCATATTTTTACTGAACTGGCGAACATGCAATGTTCGGGCCAAACTTTTGATCTGCCCAAACTATTAGCTCAACTCTGGTCCTAGTAAATCACAGGCTCAGCAATTGCAGGCAATTAGCATATATTATAAAGGGTATTTACTCAAGAGGTAAAACAATAATTCTACCACTTTTCAAAACACTGGTTTGGCCACACCTTGAGTATACTATCTAGTTCTGGTCTCCAGTCCTCAGAAGGGATGTGCTGGAACTGGAGAGAGTCCAGAGAAGAACAACAAAACTAATAAGAGGGCTGGAGAATCTCAGTTATGAGGAACAATTACAATTCTTAAACTTATTCTCCCTGGAGAAGATATGCTTATGGGGAGATATGATAGTGATATACAAAAATCTTTATGGTGACTCCAGCACAGAGAGGAAACTATTCTGTCTCAAATCACTGAAAAAGACAAATGGCCGCTCAATGAAGTTGGAAGAGAAGCGGTTAAACCTTAAACTGTGTAAGGGGTTTTTTACTGTTAGAGTGATAAGGATTTGGAACTCTCTTCCACACTCAGTGGTTACAGCGGGAAATGTCACTAATTTAAAAAAATTCTTAGATGGGCATCTTATTGAACACAATATACAGGGATATGGGAAGTGGTAGAGACATAATACAGACGCACCCACACAGGTTGAGCTGGGTGGACTGCTATCTTCAATAATCCTTACCAACTATGTAACTATATATTTATATATGAATGTAGGAAACTGTTCATAAAGATCCTAGCCAACTGATTCATTCTCCACATTCCCAGTCTAATTCATACAGGAAGCCAGAAACATTATCAATGTAACTTGAACTGTAGCTGATAACTGCGGTGTAACTTCTTCCATTGTTACTGCTGTATTATCTTTCTGAATGGACAGGGATAGTATAATGTTCATTATTGCAGAAGTGCAGCAGCCATCTTTAGGGAGAACACTTTGCAATGCTCATCTATGGAGTGTCTCCAGTGCAGGGGCAGCCACCTTGGCTGGGTCTGATTCAATCTTGAAAGATGGTAATTGGCTGACGTAACAAAGCAAGGTGAGGTGGGACTTTCATATACTTCCTGATCCATCCTACTTTCTTCTTCATAACAAATTTTTCCCCATAATTTTTTTTGGAAACCGATCCTAAGACACCTCCTCAATTCTGCTAAGGTCTGCATCCAGACGTGGCTTAATACAATGGATAACATATGGAAATTAATTTACAAAAATACACCCTAGAAGTATTTTACAAGGTATGGCAGCATTGACCTATGTATATATTAGATGAAGGCATGTGCTTGATGGTGAGAGTGGAATAAGAGGCAAAGGTACTTTCTAAATAGCTCTCATCAGTCAATTTACTTTCTACTCTCCCCCCTCCTGCTCCTAGGTGGCCTTACTTTCTCTGCCCCATCTCTTTAGTCCCCACTCCTAGACCCTGTTTGCACCTTATCATCATAGTTCCCATGATCCCCAGGGCTGCTGTTAGAAATCATGGGGCCCATACAGCCCACCTGATGGGGGCCCCCCAACCCCGCCCTCTATCCAACCCCACCCCAAAAGCTGAGGAGGGGGGGACATATGGTGCAACAGCTGTAGAAGTGATCGGGGGGCTTCAGAGCTGCTCGTATCACTTCCACATGAATTCTGACAGTTTCCTTTACAAATATACAGTACACACACTCCTGGCTGCTGACACTTTTACAAGCATCAGGCATTTTTTTCTGGCAAAAGGCTGCTGCCAGGAGGAGGTTTTAACCACTTCTGGAGCGAAAGATTTTTCCCCTAATGACGAGGTCATTTTTTGCGATTCGGCACTGTGTTACTTTAAAATAAAATTGCGTGGTCATGCAACGCTGTATCCAAAAAAAATGGATGTCCTTTTTCCCATTTTTGCTTTCTTTTGGTGGCATTTGGTCACCTGTGCGATTTTTATTTTTTGCGCTATAAACAAAAAAAGAGCGATAATTCTGAAAAAAAAACCAAAAACAATGTTTTTCACATTCTGCTATATAACATTCTGCTATATAACATTCCCTAACAAAAATGTAAAAATCAAATTGTTTCATCATTTTAGGCAAATTTGTATTCTGCTACATATTTGTGGTTAAAAAAAAAAAAACAATAAGTGTATTTTGATTGGTTTACACAAAGGTTATTGCGTCTACAAACTAGGGGAAAAATTGATGTCATTTTTATTTATTTATTTTACTAGTAATGGCGGCGATATGTGATTTTTATGCGATTTTTAGCAGGACTGCGACATTGCGGTGGACAGATCTGACCCCTAACTGACACTTTTGGGGGGACCAGTGACATTACTACAGTAATCAGGACTAAAAATATGCTGTACGGCAGTCCGCGGGAGCGATCCTGTTACTAGATAATGACACTGGCGGGAAAGGGGTTAACCCAGGGGCAATCAAAGGGTTAAGTGTGAGCCTAGGGGGTGTTTTCTAACTGTGGGGGGGGGCTTGTAAAATCAATACAGAGACCTGTGATCCTAAGTAGGAGGAACACAGAAGCTCTGCATTGATTACTGAGAGAACAATGGTCTGCTGTGTTTACAACAGCAGACCGCTGTTCTCTCTTCACAGGGAGCGATCGCGGGTGCCCGGCGGCAATCGCGGCCCCGTGGATCGGCTTTCCCGCTGGCGAGTGGGCGCGCGCCCCCAGGATCGCTCCCGCGGACTGCCGTACAGCGAACTCCAGAGCATGCGGCTGGGCACAGGATAGTGTACCTCCGCCGAAAATGAAAAAATAGTCCCTCCTCAGCTCCCACCTCCTGAGCCCCTCTGCTAACCTAATGGAGCCCAGAAAAATATATTTATACAACCCCTATGCAAGTAGGAGTGAGGGTGTAATTTATTCAGCCCTATTTTTTTTGTTTGGAAGAAATGCACACTAAAGCTGCCTGGGCCCCCCTGATCAGCTGATAGAGCCCGGGCCCGGTACAATAGGGCTGGTTGTACTGCCTTATCAGCGGCCCTGTCCATCTCTAAGCAACCACCCCTTCTTCCACTCTTAGTAACTGAAGTCTCCAGACCTAACCCTCATCTGCCCCCCTTTTTCTCTATCACCGATTGTGTTTGTCCTAAGGTAAAAGAAAAACCTGAATCAACAAGATTGTCACAGACAGAGAGCTGATAATTCCTCTCTCGTTTCTCTCTATAACGGTTTACCAGTTATAGGCAATGTAGGCCTAACTGCCTTAGCTACACAAAATTGCACTATATTGTCTAGTTTGTACAACAATTTTTTTTTGAAAAGTAATTTACGCATTTTAGAATGAGACCTGCCATTCCTTTGTATGTGACTTTGTTGAGTGGAGTGGAATATTGGGAGCTGTCTCTTTATTGATATTGGAGAGACCGTTAAATATCTCAAAGAATATTCAAATGTTCACATTTTGTATTTAAACCGGGTTTATTTTCTCAAGCTTACACTTCAGTATACAGTTTTAGTTCCAAAATTCCAAACACAGTAAAGGATAAAATTAAATTGTCATTCGTGATGCAGTAATAAATAAAGTTTACAGATTTCTAAATAAATGTAGCATTAAAATTTAGATTTGAACTCATCTGACCCCCAAGATGATTTTGATTTCTCATAAAAATGCTTTGCAATTTAACAAAAGAATAATACTAGTAATAACAGGATGACTTGGAAAGCTTGGGCAATCATCACAAAAGTGAAAGTAATTGTATATCATGTAGGCTTAAGCATCCAATCAGTAATTCTCAACATTCATTAATCTCTAATTCTTTATGCGCGATCTTTATATTTTAACAATCTCAGATATCTGGTATATAGGGACATACTGTACATCCTCAAAAGAAAGTACAAACTGCCACCTAGTGGATAGAGCATCAGTATTAGTAACAAATAACAGTCCTTATCCCCTGAAAGACAGAATAAAATGAATAATAATAATTTGCAGATGAATTAAATTAGAAGATATTCAAAACAGTGCTGAACTCACTTTTATGAACAATTCTTATTGAAACAATATCAGAAGTTACTCATATAATTGTATTAATAGTTTGAATTCCAAGAATGATAATGAGTCTGCTTTTCACAGAAGTAATTTTTTTCCTGAAATCTAATAAACTGTAAGAAGTAATAAAACTCACAGAAAGGGAGCAATTCCTTTACACAGGCGTATTGTTGATTGCTGTACAGGGGAGAACTGTATGCACGCCGAAAACCTGGGGGCTGTAAAACAAATGAGTAAACATAAGAAACAGATTACCTATAAAAGAACATAGCTTAAACAGAATTTGTCATGGGACACAGTTCCTGTGTGAGAGGCCTTAGTTAGCAGCTGCCATTCTCGGACTCCCTGATCTCATACTACCTATAATTTAGTGATGCTGTACCTATTTATTATCACTGTTGATGATGTCACCACCCCGCACACTGCTATGCAGCCCAGAGGATAGCAGCTTCAATCTGAAGATTCTAACATGGGTATAGTTATTTTGACAAATTCCTTATAATAACTGTACATTCATCCAATGCCAGCAAAGAAAATAGTTGCCAGGAATGAAAGGCAAAAGAAATAATCAAAATGACTCAAAGTGATTGTGTCACATACTGTGGTAGATTATAGTGGTGTAGAACAGTATCAAATTGTAGAAATCATTTTTTCTATTTAAATATTTGCACTGATGTTGGTGAGTAGTGTTGAGCGAACACGGACTGTATTATTCGGGTCCGTACCGGATAATTGAATTTTTGTTACCCGGACAGGGACCCGAAAACTTTACTGTATGTTCGGGTTTAAAATCCGTGTTCGGTAATTTTATTTCCTGCTTTGTATGTAATGGCGCGCTTTTAATGGCGGGCTTTCAACAGCCAATCAACAAGCGTTTAACGGTGTGCGCCATCACAGCCATACCTAATAATGTATTAGTAGCTGTGATTGGCCAGCTGAAGCATGTGACCCAGGTCTTTATAAGCTCGAGAGACACAGCGCGGTGCGTCAGTCTGCTGTAGTGTAGGGAGAGAGCACACAGAATGGTGCTGGCTGCTGCTGATTAGGGATAGACAGGGTAAAACAACATTGTGCTGAAAAGAATGCAGGGACAGGTCAGAGTGTAGGCAGGGAAAGATATTTGAGCATTTTAGGGACAGGCTGGAGAGATTAGGCAGGGAGAGATGAGGAGACACAGGACAGAACAATCGTCCGTTAGCGATCTACATTGATTTTGCTGTGTGGGGGGTGGTGCAGTGAACAATCTTTTTGCCCTCACTTGAGCCCACTGAGGAGGAGGAGGAGGAGGGAGAAAAAAAATATATTTTATCAGTCTGTTGTGTGCAGCGTTCAGCTATATTTTACTACAGAGTGCTGTTCTAATCTGCTATTTAAAAATTACAAATTTAAAGGGGATTTTTTTAAGAGCACTTGCCATGCTCTAAACTACATTTTGCTGCCATTTGCAGCACTCTAGCCTTTTCCATTTGTTTTTTAGAGCCATTTTAGTGCCTGAAAGTTCAGGTCCCCATTGACTTCAATGGGGTTCGGTGTCCGGTTAAAGTTAGAAAAAAGTCCGGGACACGGACCCGGACTTTTTTTTCAAGTTCGGCTGAACCCGCCGAACACGGACATCCAGGTGTCTGCTCAACTCTATTGGTGAGTAATCATCAGCAGAAAGACGGTAGTTTGTAGTTATTATTTACATTTTCTATCTCCATTGCAGATGGCTCTCTGTGTTCTCCCTAGCTGGAGGTCATGTACTCTATGAAGTCCATGTGCCCTATGGGATCTTGGAAGTAAAGTTTCCCCCTTCATTTACTTGCCTAAAACCACCCACACACATAGCAATGCTGGTTTGGCTTAAAGGTAATTTTTTTGTATGGAACGTGAATGGTGATATTGGGTCTGCATTTTGATCTTTTTTGGTATCCCACGCCCTAATTCCTCTCTCCCTGAGTTCAATGGTCCTATATTAAACTCTCTAAAATGTCCTAAAGTGACTGGCACCCAAGTTCTTCCACCTCACAAAGAGTCAAAGATTCCACCCTGGGGTAAATGACCCACCAAGCCACCTGGGAATCCCTTACTTCCTTCAGGGGGTAAGAGGGTGCTATATTCTTGATGCCATACAACGTGAGGTCTAGTGAGATTTGTGCTTACCTTTCACAACTGCCTGCAAGTATTAAGAATTAAATCTTGGAAAATGTGTGCATGATTGTTTACAAAAGCCCACATAGACTCTTACAAGACCATTGTGCCACACAAAGTAGGGAGTAATGCTTTAATTTTTTTGGACAGTTTGAACACTGGCCTTTGTTACTTTCACAGAGTGGTAAGAGGGTGCAAAACAAACTAGAGAAAATTAACAATGTGGGCTTTTGGGGGGGAAATCTGAACAACTGAATATCTGGGAGGACTACATTACTGGAAAGGAAGCTGGGAAGAGCAGCTATTCCACTATGCAAACCAATCCTGCAACCACAGTGCGAAGAGAGAGCTGCATGTGTGTGTGTGGGAGGGGGGGGGGAGCAAATATTACCAATTTGTAGCAGCCAACTGCCAATGTCTCCCCTTATCTGAAGATGTTGGATGTGAAATTATATGAGACAATAGAGAGCACCTGTCCTGCAATTGCTACACACAAGCCATGACACACCCAGGCTTCAAACAGTCAAGGTCAAGGCCTGCAGCACTGCATACCAAAGTCAGAACCAGAGGGGCCTCCTGCTATTAGTAATAGCATGTTTCTGTGACATTAGGATGTTCGTGTAAAGAGGCCCTATGGAGGTTAAGAAGAGCATCATAGCTGCTGCTTGTTCCTGTTGTAGCTCTGTTACCTGCCTTGAAGTTGCTGCTGTGCTGGCTTGTTGCTGAGTTGCACGTTAAAGAGGATTACTAGCCGATGTCTGGGCTGTTGAGTTGTCATAAGTTTGAAGTTGGCTTTTTTTGGGACCATTTGATCCATTTTGTGTCTAGTTAGATGTTTAGATGTTAGTTGGGATACTTTTTTCCCAGGAGTAATCTTCGTGCACAAGTCAGTAATTACTACTGGCAATGCATTTAAAAAACCTGTAACTGCTGCATAAAAGCAATAAAAAGGGTGAAGTGCTATAATTTTTTGCACGTAGGTAGGGATCAAGTAATAGGGCTGGACTTTTAGGAAAGAAACATCTAATTGAAAATCCATGCTCTGAAGTGTCATTTTAGTGAGAATGGGATTTTAGCCTTTGTTTCTGCCTTGCTTTGTTTTTTCTTTTGCAGGTGGAATACCTGAGGGTATATCTGCAATCAAGGAATATTGCACTTGTAGTGTTATGTGATGGGTGCCTCTACTATTCAGTTAGCTAGTGGTAGAGGTACTGAAATGTAATCTATGTGGTTCAAAGAATATCTATCATTGTCAGGTATTTGGGCCTAGTGAGATTTGTTCTATATTTCTTGTTAGACATAATTGCTATCTTGTACTTTTGTGTTTTATGTGGGATTCCACCTGTAAATGTAACTGCTGCTTTCCCTTTCCCTAGTAAACCCATTCCTTTTATTTTTACCATAGGATACCCAGTTCTCAGGTGTGAGAGCATTTTCCAGGTTTTCCAGACTTTGGGGCAAAGTCTACTTCACTGCTTAGGGCAGGGTCCCTACACAGATACCCAGTGGAGTCCATAGTCTAAACTGATTGCTGCTAGGCTGTACTCAGTCTGAGCTGTTATAGATAGTTCTGCTTTTTCCGGCTTAACATAAGCTTAGTTTTATTGTTTGCATTTGCCTGCTGTTGGGGGGTGTACCTGGCATAAGTACAAGAACATCCAATAAGTCATGAATATTTATGTCTCTCTGGCCAATCGCTAGGAGATGTATTGTCACTGGTGCATGCAAGGGAAAGATATAAAGTGCCTTTGGAAAACTCTCCTGCCTGTCCGGTGAAGAAGTGTGCGCTTCTGTGTTTATTTTCCTCCCAGGGCTCCTGCCTGGGGAGAGTTCATTGGGGCACCGTCATGTTGTTCAAACCTTTCTGCAGACATTCCTAAACCTCCTCCCAGAAGAATTGAAGCTGTTATAGCTGCAAAGGGTGGCACAACTCAATATTGAACCCTGGACCTCCCACTAAACCGGATTGGCAGGGTTAATATGATTAAAATGATTTTTCTTCCGAAACTTTTGTATGGCCAACGCCCCCTGCAAAATCCCAAAGTCCCTCTTTAAACGCATTAACTCCATCTGTACTTCCTTTTTGTGGCATAGACAGTTTCTCAGCATAGCCCTGGCCACTTTGAAGCTGCCCACCCATTTAGCCGGCATTGCCTTCCCTGACTTTTACCTTTATTACCTGGCATCTCAACTGGTAGTGATACATCACTAGCTGCACCATTACTCTCACAATGCCTGCACTACCACCGAAGTCGCTATCATCACATCACTGGAGTCCCTGCATAATATTATATATCGCAGACAACTCCCGTCATGCCCAGGCACCTCGATGTAGCAGACCCCTTTATCCCTTTTCCAAACAGTGGTCCGGCGCTTCTCTAGGGAGGATTGGACCTCTTCCCCCAATAACCCACTTTGGCACAACCCTATGCTTCATGAACTGTTGAATATTCCACATCCTTCCTTTTGGATTACAAGGGGTGTCAAGTATCTTAATCATTTATATGATGCCCGGGGGGTTTAGATCCTTCCAGCAGCTTCGGGAGACCTTTGGACATCCTTCCGTGTCCTGGTTATATTATCCACAGGTCAGGCATGCTCTGTGGGTTCAATTTGGCTCCCTCACGACCCCTTTGCACATGGCTGCCCTGGAGAAGTTACTTAAGGACCCTGCCACTACTAAGTTGATCTCCCAGTATTATTCCTTCCTAAGCACTGATTCCAGCCCAGGATTTGTGAGAGCGCAGGCTCGTTGGTTGTCCTTGGGCATTGATCTTGTCGAGGACGACTGGACTCAGTTTTTTTCCGAAAATTATCACAAATCCGTTCTGGCATCCATTGACCACCTTATTCTAATAAAAGTGTTCCATCACAGTCATTTCACCCCCTATCGATTGCATAAATTGGGTTTGCGCCTTTGCGTTTGTGGGAACCAGCCATTCTTCATTGTTTTTGGTCCTGTCCACTAGTGTCTGCATTTTGGTCTGAGATTGACTCCTTTTTGTCTACTGTCCTTGGTATTCCCTAACATTTTACATCTCCAAAACTGTTTGCTGGGTGTGTTTGGGGACCTGATGGCCTCTAAGCATATGAAACGACTGCTTCACATTCTATATTTTTATGCCAGAAAGACTATACTCCTCAACTGGAAGGGATCCACGGGACCCGCTGTGGCCACTTGGCTCCAATTGATCAGTAACTGCCTCCTCTGTATAAACTCACATTTGAACTGAGGGGTCGTCCTCACTTATTTGATAAACTTTGGGGCAGCTGGATATCTAGTCCCCTTACTCTGACTCCCCCGGGTGTTCAGGAATAATTTATCCCTACTGGCCTTTTGTTTGTAATTAATGCTTTCCTCTGACTGATCATGACTGTCATGCTGTGTACAATGTCTCCTGATTGAGGGGTTTTCTTTTTCTCTGTTCAGTTTTTAATGTTTTGTCTGTTTCCTGTGTTTTAAAAATTCAATAAAAATATTGTTAAAAAAAAAAAAAAAAAACAATATTGAACCCTACGGAATAAGACTTGGATGCCATTAAAGTTCATGTGCGTGTAAAGGCAGCCGTCCCAATACTTTTGCTAATATAGTGTAGAATAAAAGGATGTATTTTAGCTAAAAATGATCCCAGCTGACACTTCTACAGTTAGATACTGTTTACATCCTCTTATACAGTAGATACATAGAATACATTTAAGTCTTCTTTTTGAAACAAAAGCATGAAAATTAGTTTTTATACAAAGGTAACTTCTATAAATTAATGTGTATTAACTAAAAACAAGTCTAAAATCACAGAGCTAGAAATATATCCCAATATACAGAGTAACTTACTATCTTGCCGAAACATTTCTGGAATTCCACGTATGACTGACAATGATGGTGAATGTTAGTTTTGCAGTTCTTGCATCGTAATCCAAACTTGTTGTTTACTAGGAAAGAAAATGGAATAAAACAAGTGGAATTGTCACTTTTATGTCTGTACAAGATGATATAGTACTAATTGTTTTTTTAAGCCTCAACAGCACTGCTGTGAAGATGTGCTACCAGTCGAGCAGGCAGACCTTGCACATGCAGTAGGCCTCATACACATTCCTGCTCCTTCAGCTTGATTCAGGGAGCACACTCAAGATTTGTTTTACCCGTATTTGTCTCCTACTCCCTCCACCATTCCAACTGCTCAGAAGAAGTTCTTTTGAAAATTGCTTGTTACTGACATACATTGGGTAAATGTTATCGTTTATACGTGATAGCAGGTATAAAGTTCAGGCATCCTGTTATGACCATGTGCTGAGCCATTCCGAATGAGCAAATCTCCAGTGCTTCCTAGTTGTAAAGGATCTTGGCTATCTCTTGCATCAAATACATTTTTATAAACTAATGAGGCAGCCTGTTTCAGTGATTGGTCAATAGAAGTGTTGAGAGGGGATGGAAAGTGGCATGCAGGCTTTAATATTGCCCAACAATGTCAGAGCTTTGTATGTTAAGAACAATGTAGTATTCAGGTATAGCAGAAGGCAATACAAGTTGATACATGTGTGTGAAAGCACCTCTAAATTGGTTATATCTGCAAGCAGCTTTGTTTTTTCAGTGAAAGAATATTTTTAAAACTCAACTCCGGGCAGATATTTCAGAAAGTCTGTAGTGAAATAATTTAGTGGCCGATATTGCTGACTCCTTCCTAGTTTCTTGGCGACCCTTACTGGCTTTAATTGTCTCCAAGACATAGACCTGCAAGACGTATGCAGACCATTAGTTCCGCTTTGTAATTTGTGTGCTTGTTTCAGGTCAATGACTGAGAAAGCACTGGTGACAGAGACCTCCATGCAGCTAAAATTCACAGAAATGAGATCAGCAATGGCAGCCCTATATTTCTTTCTATACAAGTTTTCTGTGAAGAAAATGTACAATTATCAGACTACAGAACAATGTTGATATAGTACTATAAGACTAGAGGGGCGTAAATGCTTAAAACCATTTTTGTTTATTTTATAAGTTTGAGTCAGAATGAGAATAAGTCAGATCCTGTATTAGATATTTATTGCAGTAAGTGTCCCTACTGGAGAGATGCACTCACACTACTGATACTGGTGACTATTGTGTCCAGTACAGAAAGTGATGGGAAATCTAAAAGAGTTGTCGCAAGAATAGGAGGCAAAGGATAATGTTCCAATGGGACCTGATCTGGGGACAGCTGTTTAAGAGGGGAGATCCTCTTGCTATGGAGAGATTTCCTACTTCTTAGAGATCTCCTACTGTGTCTCTATGACAGAAATTGTTCCTGCCTGAACTCGCTGAATTTTGATCAGTGGACACCCAACATAACCATTCCCAGTCTAAAGCCCCGTACACACGTACCGATTGTCGGCCGTAAATATTCGGCTGACGACCGATCGGCCGATTGTAGGCTTGTTAGTATGATGCTTCCGACAGCCGACAGCGCATTTTCGGCCGAACAGAATCTGTCGTGCAGGCGTTAAAATTTTTGTTGGCCAACACCAGAATGGCCGATTGTTCGCCAGTCAGTACAGATTTCGGCCGACAGACAGCAGATTAGCAAGACTGGGCATGCTCAGAAAAGAAAAAAGACAAGGAAAGTTAACCATCACATGACATCACTTCTGCAGTCGGCTGTTGTTGGCCGACAAAATTCGTGTGCAGTCTTTTGCAGTTTTCAACAGACACGACAGCCCTGGACAAAAGACGGCCGATCGTTCGGCCGACGATCAGTACGTGTGTACGGGGCTTAACACAGGAAACATACAGCATACAGCCATAGATTGTGTATGCCAAGCTTTGGATAAAGTAGGAAAGGATGAGAACTCTTATCGGATTTTACTGCTAGACAGGCTCCATTGGAGCAATGATTTCACCAGAGAGAAGGTGAGTAAAAATCTGCAACAGGGACACGGACAGAAATATAAAAATCTGACAGGTGTTTTAGCCTTCCCCTAATCTACTGAAGAAAAATGTTTTTATTTCTATCTATGTTACTGTTGGAGACAGTAAATCTCTCTAATGAAGCTCAGAATAGCAGTAAAAATCGTCCAACACCTCCTCCATTTATTTTAAAAGAAAAAGATTTTAGCTGAACATACACACTAAGCACTAATGCAAATTTGGATCAAATGGCGAATAACTAATAAACAAATGCAAGGTATCTGATAGTTTAGAAACACTCACAAGCAGCAATAAAATACATGTACGGTGATTTATATGGTCAATAAATTAAAAAAGCTGTATATATTATGTATACTATTGTGAGATTTTTTTTTTTTTCGATATACCAATGTTGGTGCACAAAACAAAACCTTCAGTGGCTCCAAGGAAAGAAAGTTCCTCAGTACCAACGTTGGCAAATGATAGAACAAAGTTTTCTGAATCAAGCACCCCCATATCCTCTATTAAGTACACTGAACAAAATTATAAACACAACACTTGTTTTTGCCGCCATTTTTCATGAGCTGAACTCAAAGATCTAAAACTTTTTCTATGTACACAAAAAGCCTATTTCTATCAAATATTGTTCACAAATCTGGCAAAATCTGTGTTAGTGAGCACTTCTCCTTTGTCGAGATAATCCATCCATCTCACAGGTATGGCATATCAAGATGCTTATTAGACAGCATGATTATTGCACAGGTGTGCCTTAGGCTGGCCACAATAAAGACCACTCTAAAATGTGCAGTTTTACTGTATTGGGGGGCCTGAAAACCAGTCAGTATCTGGTGTGATCACCATTTGCCTCAGGCAGTGCAACACATCTCCTTCGCTTAGAGTTGATCAGGTTGTTGATTGTGGCATGTGGAATGTTGGTCCACTCCTCTTCAATGGCTGTGCCAAGTTCAGATATTGATTTTTACTCCACAGGTTAACCCCACTGACCCTGGTCAAAAGGGAGGTGTTATTATTTAGACCACAGTAATTAGACTGCAGAACAATCTTAATATAGTACTATAGGTCTAGAGAGGTATGCCCACATTATCACTTATGTGCATAAAAACAGTTTTTAGTCTTGTTCCTGTTTTTTCTTGCTAGAGGCTGCCATTTTGCTGAAGCCCAGAGCTCCTGAGCAGCAGTAAATCAGCAGATCAGACTCTACATTACAATAGAGAGCGACTGAGCATGTGCAGAGCAGGTGAAACAGTGTATTACTTAATTTTAAACAGTATAGGAACTTATTTTTAATGTTTTACATAACTTTACCTGCAAAAGGGGCCAGCCTGAAGTGATCTAGCAGTATTTCGTTTTCGGACTAATGTTCCACTTTATTGTGTAGCTAAACCAAATAGTAATACTAAATGTAATTGTGCAAGGTTTTCATACTGGTGTAAGCAAATGTTTCATAAATACCTATTTATCCTGCCAGTTCCTGCTCCCCACCAAATTCCAAATCTGCATGGTGCCGGACAACCTATGCTTTCATCCAATCTGCTGTGGTCAGTGCGCCCGCTGTCTTAACCATTTAGCAGCTGAGACTGGGATATCATATAAATGTAACTGTCTTTTTTGCTGGACAGCTTGGCCTGTTAAGAGTTAAGCTGGCCATAGACAGTTCTTTTTTTTTTTTTCAATCAGCCAGTAGACTGGTCCCTACTGAATTATAATCCATCTTTGGGCATCTTTTGTGAAAAAATGATGGCTCTACTGGCGAGATGAACAAGGTATAACACTATGTTACAAGGGGAAAAACACTGGAGGGTTAAAATACGCTACAAAATTGTTGTGTAATGTCAACATTTTATCTGTTTATATGTTTATTAATATAAAATTCCATCATAAACCTATCTAGTCTTTAAAATTGTACCCTCCTAACACCTATGCTGGCTAACCTCCTAAAATAAAAAGTAGATACATTTTTTCAGCCCCCTTTGGTCTGGTCAAGTGATTCCCTGTGTCAGCCAGCAGTAGCTGCAGGAGAGAGGAGCGAGCACTCAGTGAGGCTCGGCAACGTCACCCATAGGCTCCAGTGACCCATCTATTGTCAGCTCTATTACCCAGAGCCACCACTGGCTGACACAGGGGGGGCCAGATCACGTGACCAGACTGGAAAAGGGCTGAAAATAGGTAATGTACATGCATTTATTTTACACAGGTTAACCAGTATAGGCAAAAGGAGGGAGAGGGGACATTTTTTAAGACTAGATAGGTTTATGTTGGAATTCTACTTTATGTAATTTCTTGCATGATTTAGTTAACTTAAAAGTTGGAGTTCCAGTGATGCACTCCAGGAAGGCTTTAAACACCTGTGTGATTATTTTTTATGTAAAAGGGAAGCATATCTTTGCAGCATTGATTGCCTAGAACCAGTGTTTTTGGATTGTGCACCTCTGCGCTCCTCACAGGGGTATAAAAGAGATAAACTTGAAGCACTAAGGATATTGCACACAAGCGCACAACTTGGTAATATGGTCAGAAAAAAGTTTGTGACAGTGTGGAGATTGATGCAGCATGCATATTTTAGACAAAGCTCCTGTCAGTAGGGATGAGCAAAGAAAAATTCTTCTGTCTACACGGAATTGTTAACTCTTCCTAAAGGCTCCAATACATACTGACAATATGGCTGCTATTAGCCCACACCTTTATAAAAAGGGGGCAGGGTTATCTATTCCTTCTAATTTTTGGCTTCTGTGACTCAGCTGACCAGGGCTAAAGGCTATGCACGGCAGTTATAGGCTGATCCTTATTTCTGGTGGTGAACCTGCTAAATTTTCTGCCAAAAGTTTGCAACTTGCAAAACTCATGAATCCTAGGGATTTAGCCCAAACTTATGGTAGCGATGAACTTGATCCTTATCATTGTCTGTTAGGAGAAAAGCAGGATTTGTGTAAGAGTTTTAGTGTCTACTTAGTGGCTGTCCTGAGATTGGAATCACTTCTCTGATACTCAGCATGACTATTTCTAGGAGGTTTTTGGAGCATATCAATAAAAACAATTATTTCAGAAAGAAAGAATACACACAACAGAAGTGTTGCAATAGAAGTGCAGTTATTATCAATGTAGAACTCCCCTTGTACATTAGGTAAATTTAGTTGTGTTCTGATTGTAGTCAGAGGAGCCAGGAGCCTATTGGTCATAGTTAGGTTGGAAGAGCTCCAAGGGTTGAGTCTCTGTTGAATCCCCCTGGCTTCTAAAACTCCTGAAAAATTCTAGAACTTAGAGGGCAAAGGAGCGGAAATGAGGCCTGATCCCTGGGTGAGGGCAGCCCAAAAGGTGCTCCTAGGTCGGGTTGTGTACATCCATAGACACACATCATCAGGAGCCTATTGGTCCCACTGCTATTAGTGTCTCCTGTGAGACTAGGTAGAGGGTAGAATGGTGCTGCAGCTGGGACAGCGCTGGATCAGTGAGAGGAGGTAGATAAGTGTTTAAGGCTGGGGAAACAATTAGTGGGGTGTTTTTACATTAATGCAGAGAATGTGTTAAGGTAAAAAAAAAAAAACATTCTGAGAAGCACCTAAAGGTAACAGAATGGCTACAATATTACAAAATGCTGAATTCGCAAAGCTTTAATAATTATTTTTAACCAAAAGAGCCAAGGAGAGCTAAAAATACCAAATACATGAGTGAAAATAGTGATTGCTATGGCATATAATATTTTTGATCTAACTTAGTAAGATTAGTCTAATGAAGATTGGTTGCATGTAAGCAAGATATTTACGTTAAGTGGACTGTTTGATTTGCAAATTTTGGGTAAATTATTATTTTATTTCAATAGAATAGTAGAAATGTATAAGCAACAACATCCATACAAAAGTTTAACCACTTCAGCTCTCGTACCTATATACCCCTATGATCCAGAGCATTTTTCACATTTCCACTTTAAGTCTGTTTATTCAGTGATAACTGAACCAGAAGAACTGAATCAGGATCAGAAGAACCCTTCATGTGATATATAGCAAGTCTTTGCTGTCAAAATTGCCACTATTTGATATACGGGAGCAGCAGCATGGGGAAAGGAGCAGGGCATAGGAGATTCCAAACTTTGTTGACATTTTTTTAGGATATATCTCCTATCCACAAGGTCCTGAAATAAGTGAGAAAAGTTTGATTTCAGTTTTATAACAGAAGAGTTTATTGCAGTTTGCAAATGCACTCCAGGATCCAGGAGGGCATTAAAAAAGAAAAAGGCTGCAGGTCAGCTAATTATAATGCTTCTGGAAAGCAGGCCCAATGATCAGCTTGTCTAGAAACCTAAGAAAAACACTGAAAAAATAAAGTATTATGCAGAATTAACATCCCACTAAGTACAAAGGTTTGCTGTGAATCTTGGTCGAGAAGAGTAAGAATTATCAATTGTGTAGCAAAGTCAACCAAATTGTAAAATGGCATGTGCTACTAATGTCACTCCACTTTGTGCAGAGAGAGAAGCGTCTATAGGATATGGTGGTGCTTAAAAAAGTGGTTGAAATACTAAGTTGTTTCTTTTCAAGCTGACCACAACTAACAAATTCAATTTCATTACAAATTCTGTCAGAAAAGTGGGCAGCCAAGGCGTTTGTTTTGTCAATGCATTTAGAGTGGGAATCCTAACCCCGAAGCTAAATATATGTCTCCAGCATATAGAGGTAACACAAGAAGACTGCTCTGGAAACTCTAGTTGTCCTTTTACATGTCCTAATCTCAGCATCCCTGTAAGTGGACATCAGTTACTGTGATTCGAAGACAATTCTTTGGTGGGTGCAACATAGAAAGTTAAGACAGTATTGGCAACCCAAGTACAGGACACAGTAAAACTATCATCACTCCTCATAGTCCCAAATATTGCATTAGCTCTATTTGTGACCGCAAAGGTTAAATCTTTCTTTTAGTCCAGGATATCATAAAAAAATAACTTTTATTTATTTTATCCCTCACTTTTGCAGACTTCCTACTCTCTGTGTGACCAGGTCCCCAAATCGGCTTCCTTTCAGTGCTCTGTCAGTCAGTTGCACTTTGACCTCATCACATCCAGTTTAGGACTAGTAGTCTTGCATTGTAAGTATACTGAGAGCCCACCCACAACCTGGAGTGTCACAGAGAAGAGGAGAATACTGTCTGCTGAAGGAGTGAGGGATAAAGTACGTAAAATGTATTTTTATTGTTCCCCTACAAAAAAAAAAAAATTAAATTGAAACCCTTGCTGTGTAGAGGGAGCTCCACCGCAAAGGGAAGAGTTTAGTTTTAAGTTATTGTAACAATTGTGATGGCACATCTAGTAAAAAAAATTCTTCCAAATGCCAAAAAATTTGGCAAAACTATGCATGTGTCTACAAGGTTAAAAGGAAACTTATTTGCCCATTCAGGATAAAATCACAGGTTTTGTCTGTGTTGCTGTTGTAGAGTTTCTCTCACTTTTTGTCTGGTAAAAAAATTTCTGCAGGATACAAAGTTAGGGGAAATCACTCTAAGGGCTGGTTCACACTGGTTTGACATGCGCTCTGACTTCCAGAGCACAAGTCGCATGACATGTCAGAATCAATGGCTCCCTTTGAGAGCCGTCTTAACTGGTTCAACTTGTGTTGGTCCGACTTTGAAAATTATCCCTGCACCACTTTGGTCGGACTTGGGCCTGATTTCAGCCCATTGATTTGAATGGAACTCACATCCAAGTCAGATCATCATCTTAACTGATCCGACTTGTGTTCTAAGGATCTTAAGGGGGAACCCCCATGCCAAAATTTAAAAAAAATGGCATGGGGTCCCTCCTCCCAGATCCATACCAGGCCCTTTGAGTCTGATATGGATCTTGAGGAACCCATGCCAATATACAAAACAAATTGGCACGGGGTCTCCCCAAAATCTTTACCAGACACTTATTCGAGCATGCAGCCTGGCAGGTCAGGAAAGGGGAAGGCTAGGGAGCGCCCCCCACTCCTGGACCACACCAGGCTACATTCCCTCAACATGGGGGGGTGGGTGCTTTGGGGCATGGAGGCTCTGCGCCCCCTACCCCAAAGCCTCTTCCCAACAACCCTGGCTGGTGGCTGTGGGGGTTTGGGGGCAGGGGGCTTATCCAAATTTGGAAGTCCCCTATTTGAATAAGTATGGGGTACATTGTACCCCTACCCATCCATCCAAAAAAAGTGTTACAAAACGAGAAACGGTTATGGAAAAGTCCTTTCGAAAAGAAGTGTCTTCTTCCTCTGGTATTTTTTTTTTTTTTGGCGTGGGGTTCCCCCTCAAGATTCATACCAGACTCAAAGTTGGATCCCATTTATTGAAGTCAGATGGAAGTCGGACATGAAGTCCCGGGGCAAAGTTGGATCAGAGGTCGTGCAACTTCCATGTCAGATTAGTGTGAACATAGCCAAAAAGAGCCCTGGATGGCAGGAAAAACCTGGCAGGATTTTTGGAAAAATGTTTTTGGGTTAGCATAAATTTTAACTCCTTCTTTACCTTGCCCTTAGCAATTATTTACTACTGGTGTTATGATATTTCTGTTATTTTCCATTATTACTTAACCTTTTCATGCTTTATAGCAGAAACATAAAATTTAGTGACCTTATAACCAGGCCAAATAATAGAATAAAATATGCACTTTTTATGTAAAGTAATACTACTTTTTTTTTTTCTTTTTTTAAAGCTAGCTGTGGTAAAACTAGCAAAAGGCACAGTTTTATTCATTTTGTTACATTATCTTATTTCCTAGAAAAAGATAAATATTACCAAGACAAAAGATTTATGTATTGCATCATTAATTATCTCAGGTAATGACAAAGTAATCTCTGAATAAACAGGTCTATAGCAGAAATGTAAGCATTTTCTGATCATTAGAGAGTACACATTAGATGAACTGGTTAAAAATCCCAACCAGTTTAAATGAAACCCAAGACCACTTGTTAATATTTACAAAAAATCCTCCTACAATCAGATCGAGGACTAAGACTCCATTCACACTAATACGACTTGTCAGGCGACTTGGTCAGCCTGACAAGTCGCGGACCGTCGCGGTCCATTGTGTGGTACAGGACCGGTGTAACGTTAAAAAACCATACCCCGTGAAGAAACCATACCCCTCGTCACTTCCGGTCTGAAACAGCAGAGCAGCGCAGCAGAGCGCATGCTCAGAGCCCCGGAGACGTAATTGAAGAAGAAAGAAGTTCACAAGTGCGCATGCTCGGAGGGTATGATATGTTAACGGCACTAATACTTGCGGCGGTAAAATTAAAACAGTTCTGCTGCAACATCAATCATCTCCTCTCCTCTCTCTGTCACTTCCCTGATCTCCCCTAATAAATATAAAAGCGGCGGCGGGTGTATAAAATGTAAGTGACAGCGATCTGTGCTCCGTGATCCGCTTTTATATTTATTAACCGAGATCAGGGAAGTGACAGGGGAAGGAGCGGACATGAGGTATGATGCAGAGGAGCTGTTATAATGTAACCGCCGCAAGTTAAACTACCGTGAGAAATCCATACCCTCCGGAAGTGACGAGGGTATGGTTTTCTCACGGGTATGGTTTTTTCACGGAACACCGGTTCTAATAGGAGCGACACAAGTCGCTCCGACTTAGAGAAAGGTTCCTTTACTACTTCGGGGCGACCTGGAGTGACTTGCATAGACATTAATTTTATGAAGTCCGTGCAAGTCGCGCCGAAGTCGCGCTTCACGCGACTTCACAGGTCGCCCCCAAAGTCGGGCCGCTGCAGTGTGAATGCGGATGAAGACTAATATCTTTTTTAGAAAAAGAAACAAAATATTCATACCTATCATTGTACAAATATTCTGAAATAAAAAAAAAATCAAATGTATCATCATTGCTTAACCACTTGATCTCAGGAAGGTTTTACCCCCTTCATGACCAGACCATTTTGTGCTATTCAGCACTTGGGCTAACTGGCAACTACACGGACATGCGACGCTGTACCCAAATGAAATTTATATTGTTTTTTTTTTCTCAAATATAGCTTTCTTTTGGTAGCATTTGATCACCAGTGGGTTTTTTATTTTTTGTGATATAAGCGAAAATAGACAAAAAAATGTCTTCATAAATTGTGGTCAAAATGTATTTTGCTACATGTCTTGGGTAAGAAAAATATTATATGGTTTGTGTGAACGTTATAGCGTCTACAAACTATGGTATAGATCAGCCTTTCTCAACCAATGTGTGCTGCAGGATCATGGGAGAGAAGGGCTGTCAGATGAGCCCGATCTCCCGATTCCCTGCCGAAACTGTACATCGGCACTAAGAGTCAGCTCCATCAGCCTCAAAAGTGAAAGTAAAGAAAGGAGAAGTGTGCCGTGCCCTCTGCTTTTCCCTACAGTGCACTATCTGGCTGAATAAGGAAAGGTACTGTGCTAATACATTTTAAAAGGGCTTTATACTGTACATGCGTCTGTGTGTGTGAGTGTGTGTGAATGTATGTACATGTAGGTGTACATGAGTGCGTATATACATGTGGGTGTGTGTGTGTACATGTGTCTGTGTGTGTATACATGTGTGTATGTGTACATTTGTGTGTGTGTGTGTGTGTGTGTGTGTCTGTGTACATTTGTGTGTACGTGTGTGTGTACATCTGTCTCTGTGTGTGTACTTATGTGTGTACATGTGTATCTGTATATGTGTGTATATGTGTGTATGTACATGTGTTTGTATGTACACTTGTGTCTGTCTCTGTCTGTATGTGTGTACATGTGTTTTGTGTGTGTGTGTGTGTGTGCGTGTGTGCACATGTATGTTACTTTAAATTCGGACTCCCTATTCCTGTACTATCAGAACTGCTTTTGTAGGGCTTATTTGCAATAGCAGCAAGGGCTGCTGCTCCTCTGAAAAAGATAACCAATTGGAATTTTCCAGGAACATTATCCCCCCTTTTTTACCTTAGGGAAAACCTTTTACTTTTTTTCACATCCTTATTTGTGATAAATCATCGAACCAGGTGAATTATTTGGAATACTTTTTTTGGTATAGTGCAGTTTTGCACTCTACATTTTTTGTTTCTGATTATTTACCATTGTTTCTAGGTTAAGGCCAATAATACACACACCTGACTCTAGCTCTCATCTTGTGGGAATTGAACATATCCCTATTGGGACAGGGTTGCTGGGCTTTCCCACTTCTTGCAGGTATGTGACCTCCTAATCAGTGGTATTCCATCAGGAAGTTTTTCTTTTCTTTTCTCTGCCCTTCCCCCCTTCCCCTCCCTCCCTTTCCCTCCTTCCCCCCCCTTTCCCTCCACCCCCTCCCCCCCCCTTTTCCTCGAGAATACATGGTCGCAATTGCAAGATTATGTATATATCTGTATACTGTATATACTGAACTATGCCCCTCTCTTGGGACTTATTTTTTATGTGGTTACTTTTTCAGGAATATATGCAGATTCCCTGAGGAAGATTCATGTATTATAAATGGATTTTTGTAAAATCTTACCGTAAAATCCTTTTCTCTTAGCTCATCGACAGACGTAGTCCTCGGTGATACACCACCTTCGGGTTATGTTACCTCCGCAGGAGCAGGACTAGACAGGAAATTAAAAAGCTCTGGCCACACCCTAGGGGCAGTCCCAGAGGGTATATCCTCTCTCTCTCTGCCTCAGCAAATCAGTTATGTGAAAAAGCAGTGCTTAGAGAATTTAACCCAACCCAACTCCAAAACAGAGGGGCGGGGACTACGTCTGTCGATGAGCTAAGAGAAAAGGATTTTACGGTAAGATTTTACAAAAATCCATTTTTCTCTAGCGCTCATCGACAGACGTAGTCCTCGGTGATACACCACCTTCGGGACGTCCCAGAGCAGTATCACAACTGAGGGGTGGGAAAATGGAAATCAAATCCCAATCTAGAAGGCCCAACCGGTGCCAACTAGAAGTTTACAATGCTCATCCTTAATGATGAGACTCAACAAAAAAATTTTCAAACAGAAAAAAACCCTCGAGGTAGACCACCGGTCTCCTCAAATTGCGGCCTGCAAAACCTTGCGGCCAAATGAGGCATCCGCCGATGCCGTCACATCAATTTTATAGAATTTAGTAAAGGTATGTACCGACGACCAAGTGGCCGCCTTACATACCTGGACCACTGACGCCTGATGGCGAAAGGCCCAGGAAGTACTGAGCGCTCGAGTGGAGTGCGCCCTAACAGGGAACGGAGGACTCTGACCCTTAATAGAATAAGCCTGTACCACCGTTTGTCTAATCCATTTGGCAATGGTCGCGGCAGATGCAGGCAAACCCTTTCTGGGGCCATCCGTGATCACAAAAAGTGAATCCGTCTTACGGAATGATTCCGTAGCTTTCAGGTATACCCTGATTGCCCGAACCACATCCAAGGAATGCAACGCATGTTCCCGATGATGCTTGGGCTGAGGACACAAGGAAGGTAGTACAATATCTTCATTCAGATGAAAATCTGAAACCACCTTAGGAAGAAAAGATGGCTTAGGATGAAGTACTACCTTATCCCTATGAATCACTAGGTATGGGGACTGGCATGATAATGCAGCCAGTTCTGACACCCTGCGAGCAGAAGTAATAGCCACCAAGAAGACCACCTTCTGGGATAAAGTAAGCAAGGGAATCTCCCTGATGTTTTCAAAGGGAGGTTTCTGTAGAACCGACAAAACCAAATTAAGATCCCAGGGCGGTAAGGGCGCGCGGACTGGAGGAGCCAGGTGCCGCACCCCCTGGATGAAATTCCGCACCAAGGATTTGGTAGCTAAAGGTTTCTGAAAGAAGATTGCTAATGCTGAAACTTGACCCTTGATGGTGCTCAAGGCTAGCTTCTGCTCAACCCCTTGTTGCAAAAAGGCCAATATTCGAGACACCGAATAGGTACGTGGAGGAAATCCTAAAGATTCGCACCACGCAATATAAGTCTTCCATGTGTGATAATAGACTTTGCTGGAAGTCGCTTTCCTTGCTTTGATAAGGGTAGGAATGACTGAAGTAGACAAACCTCTGTCCTTCAGTACTTGGGTCTCAATGGCCAGGCCATTAAAAGCAGCGACTGTAAAGCACGAAGGTAAATAGGTCCTTGAGACTACAGACACTCCCTGAGACGAAGTTCCCACGGAACGTCTGCGACTAACCTGTCCAAGTCGGCCAGGCCGGCTTGAAGAGGCCAGCCTAGAATTTCTAGGACCACTGGCGCTGATTGGATCTGAACCAGGCGTCCCTAGAGCTATCTGGCCCCGACCATCCGAGAAAGTCTGGTCGTTTTCTGTTCCCACACATTTATCAGATACCTGATAGTTATCAGGCAAGGTGATCTTTTCTGGTTGAACCTCAGGGACCGAAGTCACCCGACTAGAGGCTACCTGGCCTATCTGGTCAATCAGATCCGATTCCTGTGAGGTATCGGGACTAATCTTAGGAAAAGGTAAAGGAAAAGATCTATACAGGGAACGGTAACTACCGCTTCCTGTACTTAAATGTTGGAAGGGAAGAATCGCACCGGTAGTAGTGGTTGATGCTCGATCTAATGTCCTGAATACCGGTGAAAATGTCCCCCCACCCTGAAATTGGGTGGGGGCGCACCTTCAGGCTGTGTACTCCTTTACTTCGGGTTTGGCTGGGTTGGTCCTCTGCTTGTCCGACCAGCCCTTCTTGAACCCTCCTGGAGGAGTCTTGCCTTTCCCGGAAGTACCAGCCGGGCGTCCTTTATGGGCGGTAAAGAAAGGTCCTCGCTTGTTGCGAGGTTCCTTAGCTTTTGCAGCCTGTGGCAAAAAAGTACTCTTGCCCCCGGTGGCATCCTTAATGATTTCATCTAGGTTGGCTCCAAATAGACGATTCCCCTGGAAAGGGAGATTGGTCAAAGTCTTTTTGGAACCTAGGTCAGCTGACCAGCATTTTAACCACAGCACACGTCTGAGGATCACTGCTAACTTAGATGCATGCCCTAACAAGGGAGTAGTGTCCAAGGCTGCGTCACAGATAAACCGTAGCCCTTGTATGATCTGTTCTATCAAATCAGATGTCTCCTGGGGAATATCTTTTCCCCTAAGATCTTGGCGTACCATCTTCGCCCATTCTGTAAGTGTCTGGGAAACTAGACCAATAACAATTACTGGTCTAAATGCTGACCCTATCAGAGAAAAGATAGTGCGGGACTCCGCTTCTATCTTTCGATCCACCGGATCCTTAAAGGACGAAGTGTCCTCCACTGGAATAACCGTGGCTTTATTCAGCCTGGAAATAGGCGGATCCACGACTGGTGGTACCGTCCATTTCTTAATGATGGATTCCTCAAACGGATAGCGTCTAGCAATACGCTTGGAAATAGTAAAGGTACGTTTAGAATGTTCCCATTCTCCTTTAATCTGATTTCCAAAACATTTAGGTACAGGAAAAGCCTTCGCCGTCTTGATGGGCTTATTAGTCCCAAAAGGCCTCTCTGTTTCAGTTGCCTCTGCCGGTAAAGCCTCAAGTTTTAAGGTTTCTCAACTAGTGCGTCCACCAATGCTTCTTCCTGAATAATAGCAGGAGAAGAAGCGTCCTCCTCACTGTCTGAGGGGGCTTTACCTGGGATAGCAGCCCTTGCAGAGGAACCTGCAACTGCAGTGACCATCTCTGAATCAGAGTCAGAGGTGTCAGATAGTATAGGGGTAGGCGGGGGTCGCTTCCTTGACCCCCGTCCCTGACAGGCCGCCTCCACCCGAGCCACCATAGACTCCAAAATTGCTGTAAATGACTCTATACTCTGTACACCGGCGGGTCCCGAGGCCCCCTCGAGGGAAACAGGTGGGGGAATCTGTGTGGCAGGGTCCATAATAACTCCAGTTACTTCCTGGATGATATAATTCAAAGTAAAGAAAAAACTTTTTTTTTTTTTTTTTTTGACCCTCAGCGCCACAAAAAACCCCTTAGTGTTACCTGCTAGGGATCCCTATCGATCGAGAGAGAGAGAGATAGACCCCCAGGCTCACCACTTGATGTTCAGAGTTGAACTGCAACAGCTTACAGCGCTGTCTTAGACAAACAGGAAGTCTTTTGGCTGGCTGCCCAGGAAGAAAGGAGGCGGCTCCGCCCCTCTGTACGCCTTCCGGCGCCTCCCCCAAGCTCCACGAGGTGTAGAATCACCTAAAACATGGCCGCCCCCATGCTGGAGACACGAGGCTACGCCAAAATGGCGGCTCGTGCGATCCAGCAAAAAAAATGGCGGCGGCCTGTGCTGACTAGCGGTGTGCTGCAGGCACACAACACTCTCTCTGCATGGGGATATGGCGTGTTTGGCGGTACCGGCCCTGGCGGACCGCATGGCCATTCGGGAGGCCTGCTATTTAGCTGGAGATCTGACTTGGAAGGCAGTCTACATGTCCATGGCTTCTGACTGGTAGGTAGCTTATACTTAACCCATAAGATTCCCAGAATGCCACAGATTACATCTTTAAAAACATGTATACAATAGATTGTTAGCTCCCAAACCAAGCCTCCTGGCTTTTTGCACACATAAAATCACACTCAAAGTAGGAGGATTTGTGACATGTTATAGGATAGAAAGAACTCTTTCTTACCATACAGAGAGGGGCCCGCGTTCACCACAAAACCCGTCAGGGAAAAAGGGGGAACATACTACTCACCATACCGGAACCAGGCGGGCACCAACTCCTGACAGTACCCCTCTCCACCGGGGCGGGAGGGCTGTCGACCGATACGGACGCCGTGACTCATGGTCTTTGGCGTTTCAGCGAGACGTTTAACTCGCGGGTTCAGTCCTTTTAACGGGACTTTGTCGCGGCCGACCCAGCGCGGAGCTATGGCCTGCACGCGCTCGTAGGCTGAACTGGGGGGACCACCGGATCTCAACATCCAGCCCGTCGCCCAGTTCAGCTTTCTTGCTTGAAGATCTCACAGGAACACTGGAGAAAAAAAGCTGTCCAAAAATCCTTTTAGAAAAAAATTCTTGCCAGGACCTAAGATCCCAGCAAGGTATCTAGGTCCTTACTCCTAACTAGACAGAAAATAACTGATTTGCTGAGGCAGAGAGAGAGAGGATATACCCTCTGGGACTGCCCCTAGGGTGTGGCCAGAGCTTTTTAATTTCCTGTCTAGTCCTGCTCCTGCGGAGGTAACATAACCCGAAGGTGGTGTATCACCGAGGACTACGTCTGTCGATGAGCGCTAGAGAAACTACATTTTGAAACGCGTTGGATTCTGCTGTAACCTGTGACTGTATTGTATAAATGTCTATGCATACTGTCCAACATATGTTCTTTTTGTTTTGATGGTTTTTCAATTATTTCACTTCCTTTAAATAAAAGACACGTTTTATTCATAAATCTCTGTCATGAGAGTCAAATATAGTTACCTTTAAAGTCCCAACCATTCCTTAAGGGGGTTTTCTGTCACTGAAAAGTAATCCATGCTCAGATCGCTTTTCAGAGGCATTTGACAGGCAGTAAAGAGGCAATATGCTAACTCCTCACCACCTGTTTTAAGCCCATAAATGAAGCATCAATACACTGCAACTGTAAAATTCACGGAGTTGCGGGGTGGTTGCAGTGCAGCCCCATTCATCCTGGATATACCTCCAGCTGCAGCCACAGCATGTGTACACCCCCAGCTGCTGCTCCCTAAAGGGGGAGAAGTTGGGGGTGGTAAAAACAGCTCAACCATATGGTTTTACTGCCCCTCCAACCTAACCTGTGATTAAGCCCTTGATTCCCATCTGTGTGGCTGCATGTGCGTGCAGGACAGCCCATTTCAATCAGCTTCACTACCCGCAGAAGTGCAGGGAAAGAAGTCCCTGACCCTTTTTTTAAAATTGCGCCACACCAAAAGCACCCTTATTTTGTCAATCTGTGGGGTTCCATTAAGAATTGATGGCACCCCTAAAGAGCAGAGCATTTGTCTGTGTGTCAGGAATAGCACGATTTTGAGCGTGTTCTGAGAGATACAGTAACGTGAACCAAGCCTTGGACAGGGGTGCCTCAAGACTGAAAACACTTTTCAAGGGCACCCCGACTGGAAAAAGGTTAAGAAACACTGGTATAGATACTGGAATTTATGCAGCTATGACAACATATTAGTAAAGGCGGTGATCAGTGACTTATAGTGGGATAGTGTGGTGGGCAATCTGGCGCTGACTGAAGCTGCCTGAGAGGTACACTAACTGACATTAATAGTGACACTAAAACAAGTGATTAGTGCTAAAAAAAACTGACACTGTACTAATGACACTGGCTGGGAATAGGTTAACATCTAGGGGCAATTAAGGGGTTAACTGTGTGCCTAACAATGTGTAATGTGTGCTCCTTTTACTTAAAGTGGAGTTCCAGCCTAAAATTGAACTTCGGTCCATCTTCTTGCTCCAGGTCACCTGAAAAACAAATGGATAATCGCAATTTTTTTTTCCACTTACCTTGTTTTAGAAGAAAATATACTTACCTTACTTCCTCTTCCTCCCTCTGCAGCCACGGCCGCCGCCGTCACTTCCTGGCTTTGCAATGATTCCTGGGAGCTGAACGGCATCGCTCCCAGGAATCAATGCGCCTGCACCGGCCCCGACGTCAGTTCCGGTGCAGACGCGTCATACCTTGCTAAACAGCTTCTGGGCATGCCCAGAAGCTGTGCAGGGATGACGCTGCAGCCCCGGAAGTGACGGCGGGGCCGGTGCAGTGCATCGTGGGACCGAAGAGGACGGAAGAGGACACAGAAGAGGATCGCGCTGGCTTCAACTGCCCACACCTGAGATGGCAGCACTGGACAAGACATTTTCAAGGTAAGTATTTCTTCTAAAAGGTAAGTGCAACCTGGGACAGATCAGAGGCTATCCATTGTGGAATGGACTAGCCCTGACTGTCCCGGGGGTATTTTTTATGTAATTTTTTTTTTTTAGGTGGAACTCCGCTTTAACTGTCTGTTTTTTTTCTCCCTGCAAAGTAACAGCCAGATTGCTGTTCATAGTACAGAAAGTTCTGTGTGTTTGTAAACACAGAACTGTGTGTGATTAGTCACACTCACAGCCCATCAGCTGACTTCAGCCAAAATCATTGGCAAAATTGTGTTGTGTCCAATCACAGCATGGGTCAGGCTGGAGGGGAGGGGAGGGGGCGTGCGTATGCGCATCCTGAACCTTAGAAAAGCCACGACAGACAGGTACGTTGCCTGGCTTGGAGCTGCCGCCCGCTCACAGTACAACTATTATGGGTTGGCTGTAAGCGGTTAAAAAGGAGATTAGAATACATGAAATAAAAATAATAAATTAATTCAAAACTATGCATCGTTATAAAAATGTTTTATCCATAGAAAAAAGAATTGTAATGATATATAACGAAGAATAAACTGTTAAATGAAAAAATGTGCATTGCAAAGTACAAGCAAACACCAAAACTTAGAAAATCATTAAAAATGCCACATGTAAAGAGCAGTGAAAATGTAGTTACTGTCTAAGTGTCTATGCTTATTTATCATGTTGAAAAGAAAAAAAGTTGGTGGGGAAGGACATTGAATATTTTAACCAAGTCCCCAAAAAAAGTGCAAAGGCTACAAAGGCATTGTTGAGTACAGGTTACCTTCCTTCTCCCATACATAGAAATACAAGTTAGAAAATACCAAAGCAGATTCAAAACACCCTAGACCAGGGGTCTTAAACTGGTGGCCCCTCCAGCTGTTGCAGAACTACAAGTCCAATCTTGCCTCTGCCTATGGCAGTCATGCTTGTAACTGTCAGCCTTGCAATGCCTCATGGGAATTGAAGTTCTGCAAAAGCTGGAGGGCCACCAGTTTGAGACCCCTGCCCTAGACCAACTACACCATGTAGTAAGAAACATCTTGGATATGTGCTATGAGTTTTGCTATGATGTACACTGATTTTAAACAAATATGCAACAGACAAATGTGTATAAACTACCTCTATAAACTGCTTTTCACAGCTTTTTTTAATATTCTGTTAGAAGCATAGAAGCAAATAGTATGAAGACCTGAACATATAAAAGAAATACAACAATACTGTATGCAGAAACATTGACAATGTGAAAAGTCAATATGGAGCTTCCTTAGTATTTAGCCTTTTTTAAGTGTCTAGTAGGAATGCTAATAGCTTAAAATACACAAATCCTATGGTCTACATCAGACACCCAGAACCTGGTTGATAAACAGTATATTGTTAGGTGGTACATAGGGGCAAGTAAAAAAAGATGGAAAAAAAAAAACACAAAGTATTTTTGTGGCCCACAGAAAATTCCTACTCCTTTTCTTCTGATGTTCCAGGGCCATATATCTCTCACCTCAGTTCCCCCAATCTAAACTAAAATTAATTTAGGTGAGATGGTACACCTGACAAAATAATACATCTTAAAAATACTTTTTAATGCATACTATTGTGTTATGAACCAGTGAAGTCCATTTATAAACAGAAACACATTTGTGTGTTTCTAATAATTACAGAAAAATCAAGACATACTATATTACCAAAAGTAATTTGATGCCTGCCTTTACACGCATGTAGCACTGACCCCTTGAGGGTTGCTGGTTTTACACACTTTTGGATTCCCCTGGGTTACCCGTAGCAACTGCTTGCAGAAATCTTAGCACTTTACTTTCTTGGCTCAGTCAATAGACAGTTTAGGGGTTGTTGTTTTTGTGGATTTATTTTAAATTGGGATGGGAGAAGAGATGAGTGGGATACTCCAACAATCAAACTATTCACAATGCTGAGGACATCTGATTGAGAATGCGGCAAGGCCACAGCTTCATCCTGCCACTAGATGAATCTGAGTTAAATGTTCCTTTACGTATTTCTCTTCAGGGCACACACCTAGCACCCTCTTTCCTTTACACTACTCCGGAGTGGCCCCCTTCCTGGGCAGGCCCTTATGCAGGATCCTCTGTACTCATGATACTGCTTTCCAGGTTCTCGCAATGCCTCAACTCCTCCAGTCAGCTCCTCCTGGACCTCTGGGTTCAGCTCCACACTTCTGGCTCAC
This sequence comes from Pelophylax lessonae, assembly GCF_965119305.1. Taxonomy (NCBI): domain Eukaryota; kingdom Metazoa; phylum Chordata; class Amphibia; order Anura; family Ranidae; genus Pelophylax; species Pelophylax lessonae. The sequence continues at coordinate 573,865,147 of NC_138769.1, forward strand.
CAGACCGACTGCCTGTGACCACGCACCAGCTACTTTAGAAGAGAAGGCCGCTGCCACCCTCCTTCCCGGACTCTGCTTCCAGCCAAAGACCTCATGCACATGTGCCCCTGGCTTTATATATTCCACCCCACAATGCACCAAGATAAGCAGTCTGTGCCAGTCCCTGGGGCTGTATCAAAGGCCTGTGTCCTCATTGGCCGGGTTCCCTCCACTGTCCAATGTACCTCCCCATTGGGCACAGTGGGGACACTCCCTCAGAACATATGAATCACACACTGGACACACTGAGCACTAACTCACAGATCCTGCTCCCTGTTAAGCAGAGTGCAATATAGAATTTACTTGCTGCTCCTCTGATAGGCAGACAAAGCCAAAAACTATACTCACTCTCTATCAGCTACCTAGGAGGGTGCTACACTCACCCCCCACCAAACGAGCCATGTCCTCATTGGCTCTGGGGCAGCTTCCCCCTGACAAAAATTGCCTCCAAAAATTTCCTAACGGAGTATCCCACAAACCTGGAAAGGGGGAAAAGGGAAATAACGAATCTACATAGTAATTAATTACATAGAAAAATATAAATATACTGTACATATATTCACAAAAGCATTTTTTACACAAAGGCGCATTAACTTAACCACTTGCCGTCTGAGTACGGTAATACTACTGCGGCAAAGTGGTTCGTTATCGTCTGACGACGTAGTATTAGCGTCGTCAGACACTCCCCCTTCTGGGCGGCGCTTGCGCGCCGCCAGAGGCTCGCTCCCGCTGTTTTCATTCACAGCGGGAGTCGGGCCAGGGGAGGAGCAGCGGCGATCGCCGCTGCTCTGCCCCGATCGCCGGGGATCTAGTGTGGAGATCCGCCCGCCTGTGTAAACACAAGCGGGCAGATCTCCATAGTGACAGGGAGTGACAGATCGGACTGTTCAGCATAGCTGGACATCCGATCTGTCCATGACTCACTCAGTCACCTCCCCCCCTACACGTCAGTAAGCACCAGGCATACATTAACCCCTCCCTCTCCAATAAAATTAACCCCTTCCCTGCCAGTGTCATTTTTACAGTAACAGTGCATATATATAGCACTGATTACTGCAGTAATGTCACTGGTACCCCCAAAAGTGTCAAAAATGTCAGTCAAGGGTCCGATCTGTCCGCCGCAATGTCTCAGTCCCACAAAAAAATCGCAGATCGCCGCCATTATGCGTTAAAAAAAAACCACCAAAAATGACAGAAATCTTTCCCTTTGTTAGTAAACGCAATAACTTTTGCGCAAACCAATCAAAATACGCTTATTGCGATTTTTTTTTACCAAACATAGGTAGCAGAAAACAAATTGGCCAAAAATTTTTTAAAAAATTGGTTTTTACATCTTTTTTGGGGGGAATTTCATATAAAAAAAATGTTAAAAATATTGTTATTTTTTCAAAATAAACGCTCTTTTTTTGTTTATAGCGCAAAAAGTAAAAATCGCACAGGTGATCAAATACCACCAAAAGAAAGCTCTGTTTGTGGGAAAAAAAGGACGTAAATTTCGTTTGGGTACGGCGTCGCACGACCGCGCAATTGTCAGTTGAAGTCGCACAGTGCCGAATCGCAAAAAGTGGCCTGGACGGAAGACAGCAAAATCCTCCGGTGGTAAAGTGGTTAATGTACCCCCCCCCCCACCACCACCAAAGAGACCTCAGGTCACTACCTGCTCTCCCAAGGTAGCAACCAGCACAAAAGTTCCTTTCCTGGCCCATTGGCCCAACAGAATCTTCACAAAGTATCTTTGTAGAAAAAGTCTCTCTGTAAAAGATTCTCCTCTTCAGCCCGATGGCCCAAACTACTCTGCACAGTGTTCTTTTAACTTGAGGTGATAAATGATCCTGGCCATTATAGCACAGTCATAGTATCACTAGAGTCCTCCTTTAACAAGGGTCTCTTTTTGTAAAGTTGGAGGGTTGGCCCTCTTTGGTGAAACCCCCCAGCGGTGGCAGTTGTAGATTTCCCAATCCCTTTTGCAAGGATAGAAGGGAAAGGGGTATTGGAAATAGGGCTTGGGCCCTTTAGCAACAAAGATGACAACTGTACACTTTACACTCGGGCTCTCCAGCCCCTCTTCTTCCTCCACAAACTTTATACACAGTCTCCATTGGAAGGGTAACATCCTGCATCCTCAGCAATAGTAATCTGGATGAGGAATCCGGACAACCTCTCCCTCAGAGTCTCTGACACGGATGGACCAAGCCTGGCGAGATCCGTTTGGCGGCGGACCTTCACACGGTTAATGTAGATAGCCCGCACAAAGTTCCAGTTGGCCTTTACAGGTTGAAAGGTTTTCCACAATTCAGGCTTTGACTGGTTGCGGTGGGGTTTCAGGATGTCAAGAAAGTCCCACACAGCCTCATCATACCAAGCCTTTCTCCTGGCCTCGATCTCCAGCATGATCTCCCTAGGAGCATCAGGATAGTCTTATCCATATTCCAAGGCCACCTTTCTCTGTATCAGCCCTTGCAGTCTGGACAACCTGGGGAGGGTTTGTCTGTTACCTCTCCCAGGCAGGGAATACAGGGTCTCCTTCTTGATGATGAGGAAGGCATAGGCCTCGTTTTGTTCCCAAGCCCAGGCATAGGTTTGAGGTGGATAAAAAAGAAAAGAAGGGGAGGCGCAAACACCTAGTGCATTACCCGTGGTCACTGTTGCAAATAGTTTAATTAAAAAATGCCAAATGCATACTCACAGACGCAGAGATAAAAACATGTTACAAGAATCCACCATGTGTGAACTGGAACAAGTCCTTCAGTCAGGACCGCTAACGCGTTTCGGGGGTCAGGCCCCCTTCCTCAGAGCTGGTCTTACCACGTGCAGATCACAACTATATATGACAACTTTTAATTGCAACAGTTTTATTTGCAACAGTGACCACGGGTAATGCACTAGGTGTTTGCGCCTCCTCTTCTTTTCTTTTTTATGTACCCGTTTTGGAGTTCCCTGCCTGAGGAGAGCAGCACGCCAGTCTTCCCATTCGGAGTGAGCGCTGGGCTGAATTTTTGTACATAGGTTTGAGGTGGGTATAGATCTGGGACCTGTGTAGAGTAGGCCTCACAGAACCCCAAATTCTTGGCACACTATCCACGTACCTCAGAATTCCTAGTCTCCTCATCAGGAATGCTAGGACTGGCTGAACTGTTCCGTTCATCCAACCCCCAGTCCCACTCTGTCTCTTCCTCTGACCTCCAGACATCAATCCCCTCCTCCAAGGATCCATAATGATTCTGAAAGCTAGGAGAGCCCATGTCATTGGCCCCGGCCTCTTCCTCACTGCTCACATTCACAGTCTTTCGCACCGCAGGCCATCGACTCCCCTCTGCCTGTGTTAGAGCGGTATTGATATCTGCCACTGCAGTCTTCCGTGCATCAGGTGGCCACTCCTTGGCCCTCACTACCTGCATGCACATAGCCCCTGTAGTGCGGGTCTTCCTCACTTGGCACCCTGCAGTACCAGCAGGTGCTACTGGTCCCAGCCCCAGCAACATCTTGAGTACTCCTCTTCCTCTGCCCACAGGGATTCCCAGTTCAGAAGCCGACAGGACTCGAGTGACCCCAGTCTCCCACAACACATTCATTCTTCTGGACTAACCATTACTTCTCTATACCCTCAGCAGCAGATTGCCACAGTGGCCGCACTGGCCCCACACTTGCAGCCGCATGGTGACATTCAGAAACTGACTAAATACCATGCCCAAAGGCTCCACGCCTGCTCCGGTACACAACGCCAGCCATCCATCGGGCACAAGTTGTACCCCAGTGTCCCACAGGGTCGACATTGGCATTCCGGTCTGCTCCGCAAGATCTCCGCCAACACATGGGATAGCCTCCGTGTTCTGGCTCACTCCGGCACTCGCCATCTTGCTCCTCCACACACGTGTCACCCGCTCAGCTACACCCGAAAGCGGAAGTAATTTGTAGGCTCCCTTCCTCCTTCCGGATTGGCTGTTTGTGGGTGGGGTCTCCGCCCACAACTCTAGATTAGCCGATTCTCTGGTGGTGGCTCCTCCTGCTAGGCAGATCTCTTCAGCGTGCACTTTCCCGCACGGTACAGTAACCTCTTCACTGCCGCTCCAACTAAGCTCAGCCAGCATAAAGATCACTGTACAGCAGATCGTGCTCCTCAATCCGCACGCATCCGCCATCCTTGTCTGAACCTGGGCCTCAGTTGCACCTCCATCTCGCCAGGCTAACTGATCTCCCTTGCTATTTTGGAGAATTGTCTCGCTGTTAGGCATTGCATGGCCGACATTTCTCTTGATAGCACCTGTACAGACAACATTCGCCATGCTCTCTTGGAAAAGTGTCCCGCTGTCATAAATTGTCAACATTTTTCTTCACAGCATCTCCTCCAGGATTACTCTCTCTACTATTTATGAAAATTGTCCCGCTGACATATACTGCACGGTCGACATTTTTCTCCATAGTGCATGTCCAAACATGGCCCCTGGCACACCGATCCACGTGCCCTAGGCCGTTACTTTCTCTGTACACACTTGCACCAGTCACTGTAAAGCAGACACAGTCCTTTTGTACAGCATGATGCATCTCTTCTCCTCTAACTCTTCTGCACATTTCTTGAAAGAACAGATTACAATTTTGACAAAAGTCTATCCGTTGCTGTTGGCAACCATCACTGTGAACTTGACTCTTCACCCCACTCTCCCCAATACCTGTAGAGCAGGCATCACTCTCCTCTTTGTCACTCCAGCACATTTCTTGAGAAAGCATGACATTATTTTGCTAAATTCCTCAGCCGTTGGCGTTAGCAACAGTTGCTGTAACCCAGTACGACATCCCGGACGAGCCCCCAAATGTAGCACTGCCCCTTTGAGGGTTGCTGGTTTTACACACTGTTTGGATTCCCCTGGGTTACCGGTAGCAACTTCTTGCAGAAATCTTAGCACTTTACTTTCTTGGCTCAGTCAATAAACAGTCTAGGGGTTGTTGTTTTTGTGGATTTATTTTATATTGGGATGGGAGAAGAGATGAGTGGGATACTCCAACAATCAAACTATTCACAATGCTGAGGACATCCGATTGAGAATGCGGCAAGGCCACAGCTTCATCCTGCCACTAGATGAATCTGAGTTAAATGTTCCTTTACGTATTTCTCTTCAGGGCACACACCTAGCACCCTCTTTCCTTTTCTCCAGCTGACACCCGTCCACTGACTACACTACTCCAGAGTGGCCCCCTTCCTGGAGAAGCCCTTGTGCAGCATCCTCTGTACTCACAATACTGTTTTTCAGGTTATCACAATGCCTCAACTCCTCCAGTCAGCTTCTCCTGGAACTCTGGGTTCAGCTCCACACTTCTGGCTCACCAGGCCGACTGCCTGTGACCACACACCAGCTACTTCAGAAGAGGAGGCAGCCACCACCCTCCTTCCAAGACTCTGCTTCCAGCCAAAGACTTTGTGCACATGTGCCCCTGGACTTATATACTCCACCCCACAATGCACCAATACAGCAGTCTGTGCCAATCCCTGGGGCTGTATCAAAAGCCTGTGTCCTCATTGGCCAGGTTCCCACCACTGCCCAATGTGCCTCCCCATTGGGCACAGTGGGGACACTCCCTCAGGCCATATGAATCACACACTGGGCACAATGAGCAGACCTAACTCACAGATCCTGCTCCCTGTTAAGCAGAGTGCAATATAGAATTTCATGGCGCTCTCTGATGGTGGGTGGCATACCATGAGGTAAAGAGGTAAAAATATAGAAAGTAAAAAATGGGTAGAAAAATATAAAAAAGGATGAGGTGGAAGGGGGGAGGGGGCCCAGGAAAGCGGCTGCCAGCTCAAACAAGGAGAGGCTCTGAGGAGAATAAACAAAAAGAAAGCAGCACCAGCTTAGTGAAGCATAAGGTTTATTGATAAAAAAAACACATAGTGACTTACTCTTAGGTAAGTAAAGGCCGGTTCGGTAGGTGAATGGGATCATCCATCTTCTTGTCCTGGATACCGTTGCAGAAAGGAGGGGTGCAGGGTGCCGGTGGTGCGTGGAGGCTGTTGTCTGGCAGCCTGTCTGATGGTGCTGTGGTGGTGGAGGACTCTCAATGGGGTCCACTTCCTACTTCCTGTCAGCCCGACATCACTTCCTGTGAGGTGGAGGGAAAGATGGGCGTTGCTAGCTTTCGGAGCATCCGTGCTCCTTCATTATGGACAAAACAAGGTCCATAAAGACATGGATGAGTGGGTTTGGGGTGGAGGACCTTGACTGGCCTGCACAGAGTGCTAACCTTAACCCAACAGAACACCTTTGGGATGAATTAGAGCAGAGACTGCGAGCCAGGCCCTCTCGTCCACATCAGTGCCTGACCTCACAAATGCGCTTCTGGAAGAATGGTCAAACATTCCTATAGACCCACTAATAAACCTTATAGACAGCCTTCTCAGAAGAGCTGAAGCTGTTAGAGCTGCAAAGGGAGAGCAAACTCAATATTGAACCCTACGGACTAAGACAGGGATGCAATGAAGGCTTATTTGCGTGTAAAGGCAGGTGTCCCAATACTTTTGGTAATATAGTGTATGTGTTTACGGAGAGTCATATCAATTTAACTGCAGAGGCAAATTAAGCAAAGTGGGGTTTAAAATCAATCACCTTTAATCGCTTGCCGACCGCCGCAAGTACATATGGGTACGTCACTCGCCTGCGAGCCAATAGGGGGCAAGCGCGCGCCGCCCGAGGTGCGCTCCCGCCCCCGCTCATTCACAGACACCCCCGCGCGTGTGCCCGGCGAACCCGATGTCCGCCGGTCACTCGCGATCGTCCGTTACAGAAGGAGAAAGGCAGGCCGCCTGTCATTTTCCCCTGTGTAAGTGCAGAGATTATACGGTCCTGCTATGCAGGATCGTATATCTCTGTAGTTACACCACTAGCCACATCCCATAACAGTTAGAAGCATGCCCCTAGGGACACACTTAACCCCTCCTTCTCCAATAAAGTTAACCCCTTCCCTGCCAGTGTCATTTTTACAGTAACAGTGCATATTTATAGCACTGATTTCTGTAGTAATGTCACTGGTACCCCCAAAAGTGTCAAAAATGTCAGTCAAGGGTCCGATCTGTCCGCCTCAATGTCGCAGTTCCGCAAAAAAAAATCGCAGATCGCCGCCATTACTCGTTAAAAAAAACAACAAAAATGACAAAAAGCTTTCCCTTAGTTAGTAAACACAATAACTTTTGCGCAAACCAATCAAAATATGCTTATTGCGATTTTTTTTTTTTTACCAAACATATGTAGCAGAAAACAAATTGGCCAAAAATGTTAAAAAATTTGGATTTTTACATTTTTTGGGGGGGGGGGGGAATTTCATTTTAAAAAATTTGAAAAATATTGTTATTTTTGCAAAATTGTCGCTATTTTTTTTGTTTATAGCGCATGATCAAAAAATCGCACAGGTGATCAAATACCACCAAAAGAAAGCTCTGTTTGTGGGAAAAAAAGGACGTCAAATTTGTTTAGGTACAGCGTCACACGATCGCGCAATTGTCTGTTAAAGTCACGCAGTGCTGAATCGCAAAATAGGGCCTGGTCAGGAAGGGGGTAAAATCTTCTGGGGCTTAAGTGGTTAACAATGATCTAGAGTTTGCACATGTGCTGTGCATAAGATCATCTGGAAAATGTAAGTTTCTAACAGATTGGCATGTGAAATATAGAAACATATTGTTAGTGCTGACCACCCGCTACTTGCTCTGCATTTTCAATAAGATGTCACTTACAAGATTACTGTCTTCTGACGAGGGCAAAACTCACACCTTCTATTTTAGAATTCACCCTTCTGTTGCTATACATTTACATATTAACCGTTCGCTGTTCCCATCTTCTTGTAGAAAATTAAGCATTGCATTTCAATAAAACAGGAATTTGCGTTTCTTTTCAGTGCCTAATTTCAGGATATTTACAATGATATTTTTAATAATGTTGTTCTTGTAAACATCACAGGTATACATACATAAACTATTAATTAGAGACAAACATTACCTCAAGTTTCTGAACTAGGTTTAAGATCTGTCATTTTAGAGGCGCATGCACGAAGGACTCCAAGATTGCCGCTTAGTCTTGGAGCTCCGCACCGCTCCGATCCTCTAAGCTCCACCACAACCTTCAGAGCACTCGTTCCTGACCCGCTGAACCAGCAATCGACCTGAGAATACCAAGAGAATAATCTGATGTCCGCAGGCTCTGCCAGGAGAAATTTGTCCAGTCAGCAGGATCACATCCCGCAGCAAGCTGGCCTATCCAAGATGGCCATCGTTACCACACGAGGCACAGAAGGTGATACAGAGTATTCCATTGCTGACAAAGATGCCTCTAGACCTGGAATGACTCCTATAATACATCACATGTGAAGACCTTATCCTGACACCCATTAGTGACTTTCTCGCAACTCCAGATGCATGAGAAGGGGGCCCACAATCCACATATCACTTCTACTGATTTCCTTTTAATGATAGCCGCTTTTTCCATAATGCTATCCAGGGGTCTGGCCCAAATAGCTGCACAGTTCACCTCCTCCATCCATGCTGAACTGCAGCATTTCGGATCACGGATAGAAGTCATTGAAAAGAAGACTGATAAATTTGTAGCCAGAATTACCCAAAACACTTCCGGATTACAGGACATCCAGGATCAGTTGGAAACTGCATTGTCCAAAATAGATGACCTTTAAAACCATTCAAGACGATACAACTTTAGAGTCAGAGGTCTCCCTGAATCAGTAAATGAACTTAAACATGCAATTCGCTCCTTCATCAAGAACTTAATCCCTTAATCCCAGACATCCCAGAACACTGTTTGGAATTGGACAGAGTGCACAGAGCCTTGCAACCAATGCAATCCGACAGTCTACCGAGAGACATTATAGTTAAACCCCACTTTTACTCTGTTAAGGAAAAGGTGATGAAATTGTCCAGGAATTCAGATGGGCTCAGTATTCAACACCATAAGTTCCATGTCTTTGCGGACCTCTCCCCCTTTCCCATACAAAGACATCGTTCTCTGAAACCCCCTTCTTCAAGTTCTGGCTCAAAAAGACATAACATACAGATGGTCCTTTCCATTTCGCCTGAACTCATATCGTAACAAGGCCCACAGCTTCTTATCATTCTTAGAAGGTGAACGCCTGCTCCTACACCTGGGGCTGATTACCCAAGAGATCCCTCCTCCTTCCACTGCCAAGGGTCCCTTATCTGCCAAGAGGCCTTCCCCTCCTAGTCCACTCACTCCAGTTCGGCAGAAACCACAACCAAAGAGTCAAGGGACTCTCAACCTCCCTGAGGAAGTCATCTGGATTAAGGACAACTGGATCCTGTTTAGCTCCTACTGGAACTGATCTTTAAGACAACCTTCCTCTTCCCACAATTCGTGGCAGCTTTTAGCATGAGCTTACCTCTCTGTTTACTGGATGACTCCTCTGGGGGGGGTAAGAGGGAACCGGTAGTCCTATTCCCCAATGTTTGACGAGTTTAAAGTCTATTTTGTCTTAAAGTTTCCAAGGTTTTTCTTACATCTTCCTTTAGTTCTACTTGGGCATATTTCTTGTTAAGATGCAACTGGGATGTCTTCCAGGGTGCCTCCTAGGGTTCTCCCTTTTGGTGGGGCAAACTCTGGGACCCACTATATTCACTGGATACATTGCTATAAGGAATAATATGATTGACCCTGTGCAGTTGCCTCCTTGATGCTCCCGGTGGGTAACAAAGAAATCTTTGCTGTCTGATTGCTTGACAGGGGATAGGGGGCAGCTTGGCGACAACTGTTCAGGCCCTACTCCTTCCATGTTTTAAAGAACAGAGCTCTGTTTATTTGAAGTTTGTTATTAAATCTTTAGGCGGGTGGACCGAAGTGGATACAATGCGCCTCCATTTGCTGCTGATTCATTTATGTTTTACTCTCAGTGGCAGATTGATGTTACCCGCTTTCGGGGATATCACCATTCTCAGGGTTTTTGGTGAGAAGTGGCTGGACCCTTCCTCACCTGGGTGGGTTACTGGGTTTTTGGTTTCATTATCTCTAAAATTGTTGTCTTGTATTCTTTTGCTTCCCCATCTCTACCTCTTTTATTTCTCTAACCTTTCCCTTTCCTATGGTCTCCCTGGAACTCCTCTCACATCGATTCGCAGGATTTAGACATTGGAAAGGCTGTGGATGCACTGCACGACAAAGCGACCTGTCTTCACTGGTGAGATTTTTTTCTATTCTACTTTTTTTTTCTATTTCTACCTCTTATCCATTGCTAATTCTAAACCTTCCAATACGATCATGCAGATTTTATCCCACAATGTACAGGGTCTTAATTCCCTGGTAAAACAGCATAAATTGTTCCAATTATATCATACCCTAAACACTGATGTTATTCTCCTACAGGAAACTAATTTCCCGATCTCCTACAACCCCTCCTTCCTTCACCAGATCTTCCCCCAATTTTACCTAGCTAATGCCACAAACAAGACATGTGAAGTAGCAATTTGCTTTTTCAAACGTTTAAATTTCTCCCCTTCCAAAATACAAAGGGACCCGGAAGGTTGTTACCTGTTGATAGTGGGTACCATCGATGGAAAAGTTAATACATTTGTATCCTATTACACTCCAAATAAAGGCCAAGTGGGATTTTTCAAATTCATGACAAAAACATTGAAGCCCTTTTTGCAGGGCACCATCATTTTGGAGGAAACTTCAATATAGCATCTCATCTCTCTTTGGATAAAACAAGTAAGGGGACCCAAAAATCAAAACGCTGCCCGCCCCCCAGACAAAGCCTAAAAATAGAGAAGATTCTTCATCACCTGGCATGATAGCTATCTGGAGGGAATTAAAGCCCCATGTCAGGAATTACACACACTTTTCGGCCCCACATCACACATACACCAGGATTGACCATATTTTCATCAGATCTTCCTCTATTCCCCTAGCCATGACATCCAAAATTCGAGACACACCTCTATAAGATCAACTCATGCTGACACTTTCCCTCCGACTCTTTTTACGGGACGAAGGCCCATCCAAATGGCATCTTAATGAGACCCTCCTGAGTGTCCCAATACAATGTACAATCCTATAAAAAGCTCTTAAGGAATATTTTACAGATAATGACAATAACAGCGTTTTCGCCAAAAACACTTTGGGCAGCCCACAAAGCAGTGCTGAGAAGGAAACTCATTCAAATTTCTTCCCAACTGAAACGTAAACGCAGAGCTGAAATCCAGAAACTGAATGAGGAATTCCTTAAAATTAGTAAATTTCACAAAGTAACCCTACATCTACTATCCTTTCTCAGCTAGATTCTGCAAGGTGGAATTAAATCTAGCCCTGGCTACAGCAGCAGAAAAGCACATTAGATGGACTCGTGCTAAATTCTACTCACAGAAAGACAAGATAGGTTCTAAATAGGCAAACAAACTATGCTCTAGACCACGTACCTTACCCTTCCCCAAAATTCGCACTTCATCAGGAAACTTGACCCAAAACCCTATCTGTGTCATGTAAGCCTTTCAAGCTTTCTATTATAATTTGTATGACTCGCAATCCTCATTTGTATGATTCGCGCCTGGGCTTGACGGTTTTTCTGTTGCATATTTTAGGAAATTTGGCCCCTCCTTATCCCCCTATATGGCTTGATTTTTTAATTCCCTTCGAGATGAAAACCCCCTGGAGAGTGATTTAAACTCAGCATATATCCCTGTCATTCCCAAACCGGGGAAAGATACAAGTGATGTTAATAACTATCGTCCGTTATCACTTATTAATAATGACCTTAAACCTATGAAGAAAATTCTTGCATCGAGACTGTCAAGCTGTATAGCTAAATATAATTACAAGGACCAGGTGGGTTTCATATCTGGAAGGCAGGGCCCTTACCAAGTTAGGAGAGCCATAGATATAATATAATTGCTACATTCTCACTGGGATGGGGGCACCCCACAGGAAGGTTTTCTTTTGTCCATTAACCTCCTTGATTCAGTCTCTTGGCCCTACCTATTTAAAATGTTAGGAAGATGGGGTTTCGTTGGTGGCTTAACAAAGGTCTCTTCAGAATAGGACACTTTTTTAACTTTGTGAAATCCTTTTTCCGCTTCTCATGTTATTATAAGGAGTGCCCAGAAGGTTGAACACTTGTTTTCAAAGGGGAACTCTTTTTCTTCCTCTCATTCTCTTATATTTTGATAGCCAAGCGTGAGGTTTTTTTTTTTATTTGGACATGAGTGGATCTTTGATTCCTCTTATCCCTCTCTATATGATTCAATTGGCCCTGGCTCTGACGTTAGTTATACATTAGTTATACCGATGGCTTTGGACTGGGGCTGGAGAGGGAAGGGCTTCCGGATCTCCAGATACCCGTGATTGGGTCTCAATATCCACAGTTTGATCCCATGGGGGTGGAATGTCTGTTCCCCACCGGGTTGAAGGGGCCCTGGTGACACTCCCTTCCCCTAGCCTGGTAAATCCCCTGGGCCTTCGACTATAAGCTTAGAGGATGTAGGAAGCATTGGCTACTTGTTGTGGTCAGTCGTTTTGTTTGATTTATATTCTCTCTGTCTCCATATAATTACACAAACCACTCTAAAAGGTTTTGATTTCTTATACTGTACTTGTTCATTTACACCTTAATTATTATCTATATGTACCTTTTATTGAGAGATTCAATAAACATATTGAAAATAAAAATCTTCCATTTTAGAGAAAATATGCAGCTTCAGCATCAGCTGTCACCACAGACTTACTTTTTATTCCAAAATGTTACAAGCTCTGAAAATAACATAGTATAGGGGATCACTATTTTAAAAGTCCACTGACGTCTCATAAAATGTATCCCCCTACAGGTTTTGCATCTGTCCAGGCCCTTGCTGAGAAGCCAGTGGACTGACATGTAAGGAGAACCAACTGTATGACCAGTTAATATAATTTTAGCAAACTATGTTGTCCCGCCAAAGCTTTATTTAGATTTATTATTAGTTTATTTTTACAACATTCTCTACTGCATTTTAGCAATTCCAAGCATTTCTTACCCCAGCAAAGATTGCACCAATCAGATCTTGAATATAATTGCATCTGCTTGTGGATAATATTACATCATATAGGGGTAGAGAAGTATACCTTAGTTTGTATGCAAGATTAAGGTATTGGTTTACTCAAGGCAAAAAGACTATTAATTTTGCAAATTGGACTGTTCACTTTGCAAGGGAAATTTCCCCAGAGCTTGGATAATGAGGTACTGACTTCCATCTTTCAATCATCAAAAAAATGCTGTTTTCTATTATTATTATTATATTCTTTGTATATGATTGTGTATTCTTTGCAAAATAGTTTCACCAGATTCCCTAAGCTCTGGGAAAAATAGTGCAACTTAATTTGCAGAGTGCAACTTCACTTGCAAAATGAATAGAGTATTTGACTTTAGTAAATTAACCCTTAAGTCAACTTTAGTACAGAGATGATAGGCCAGGGCATCTAAATCTCTATTGTAGGCTCAAGCCACCCAGGTATCACCAAGCCATAAACCTGGGCTTTGCCCACGCAGAGCTTAGCAACAGGTTTCCCTTCTCCCTTCCCTGCTGCAAATACTCATTTTCTTTTACAGTGAGGGAAAAAAGTATTTGATCCCCTGCTAATTTTGTACGTTTGTCTACTGACAAAGAAATGATCAGTCTATAATTTTAATGATAAGTTTATTTTAACAGTGAGAGAAAGAACAACAAAAATATCCAGAAAAACGCATTTCAAAAAAGTTATAAACCTATTTGCATTTTAATGAGTGAAATACGTATTTGATCCCCTATCAATCAGCAGGATTTCTGGCTCCCAGTTGTTTTCTATACAGGTAGCAAGCTGAGATTGGGAGCACTCTCTTAATGGGAGTGCTTCTAATCTCAGACACCTGCCCACAGAAGCAATCAATTAAATTCCAATCTCTCCACCATGGCCAAGACCAAAGAGCTGTCCAAGGATGTCAGGGACAGGGACAGGGACAGGGACAGGGACAGGGACAGGGACAGGGACAGGTTATTAGACCTACACATGGCTGGAATGGGCTACAAGACATCACCAAGCAGCTTAGTGAGAGGGTGACAGCACAAACACAAAATAACTGTCAATCTCCCTCAGTCTGGGTCCAAACAAGATCTCACCTCGTGGAGTTTCAATGATCATGAGAACGGTGAGGAATCAGCCCAGAACTACACGGAAGAATCTTGCCAATGATCTCAAGGCAGCTGGGACCATAGTCACCAAGAAAACAATTGGTAACACACTACGCCGTGAAGGACTGAAATCCTGCAGCACCCGCAAGGTCTCCCTGCTTAAGAAAGCACATGTACAGGCCCGACTGAAGTTTGCTAATAAAAATCTGAATGATTCAGAGGAGAACTGGGTGAAAGTGTTGTGGTCAGATGAGCCCAAAATCAAGCTCTGTGGCATCAACTCAACTTGCTGTGTTTGGAGGAGGAGGAATGCTGCCTATAACCCCAAGAACACCATCCCCACCATCAAACATGGAGGTGGAAACATTATGCTTGGGGGGGGGATTCTGCTAATGGGGACAGGACAACTTCACTGCATCAAAAAGATGATGGACAGGGCCATCTACCATCAAATCTTGGATGAAAACCTCCTTCCCTCAGCCAGGGCATTGAAAATGGGTCGTGGATGGGGATCCAACATGACAATGACCCAAAACACACGGCCACGGCAACAAAGGAGTGGCTCAAGAAGAAGCACATTAAGGTCCTGGAGCGGCCTAGCCTAACCAGTCTCCAGACCCAAATCCCAAAGAAAATATGGGGAGGCAGCTGAAGATTCAAGTTACCAAACATTAGCCTTGAAACCTTAATGACTTGGAGAGGATCTGCAAAGAGGAGTGGGACAAAATCCCTCCTGAGACGTGAGCAAACTTGATGGCCAACAACAAGAAACGTCCGACGTCTGTGATTGCCAAAAGGTGTTTTGCCACCAAGTACTTAGTCATGTTTTGTGAAGGGGTCAATTATTTCACTCATTAAAATGCAAATCAATTTATAACTTTTTTTAAATGCATTTTTCTGGATATTTTTACTGTTATTCTGTCTCTCACTGTTAAAATAAACCTACCATTAAAATTATAGGCTTATCACTTACTTACTACGTCAGTGGGCAAATGTACAAAATCAGCAGGGGATCAAATACTTTTTTCCCTCACTGTACTTCCCAATCACTTCCATCCCATCCTACACCATTCCAGGATCAAGGAAAGAAAGCTTAGTACCCTTTCTCTGCCTCCTTATGGCAGTGTGAGGCCTATTACCAATCACCAAGGCTGTCACATTAGAGGAAAGAGTGAGTCACATGCTTTTTCATACCCCAAAAACTGGGTATCTCCCAGTGGCTCAAAGAAGCAGAAGACAAGTAAAGGAAACTTGAGTGTGTACTTCTGGAAGGGAAGCACAAGAGCAAACGAGTTGCTTTGTCCTAAATGGACAAAGCATAGGTTTTTCTTTAAAGTGATTTTGAAGCGTGGTTTAAAAAGAAAAGAAAAGAAAAAAATACAAACGTGTTATTCTTACCTGCTCTGTGCAGTAGTTTTGAACAGAGAAGCCCAGAGCCTCCTCTTTTTAGGTCCCCTACTGGCTCCCCTGGCCCCTCCCTTCTGCCTATTGCCCCACAGCAAGAGTTTTGCTCTGGGAGCACCCAAGCAGGCTCGCTCCTGAGCCACTGCTCCATGTGTCCATTCACATGTGGAGCGTTGCTTGGACCCGCCCCTGCTCTCCCCTCATTGGCTCAATGGCTATGAATGACAGTAGCGGGAGCCAATTGACACCACTACTGCGCCAGCCAATGAGGAGGGAGAGACCCGGAAGAGCAGAGGATTTTGTACACATAACTGGATTGGGATGGGGCTCAGGTAAGTTTTAGGGGGGGGGCGCTGCTGAATACAAAAAGTTTTTTACCCTCATGCATAGATAGAATGCATGAGGGTAAAATTCCTTGAGCCTTTAAAACCCCTTTAAAGACCTGAGCCCTGCTGCCTTGAAAAAAGAGACCCTGTATCACATCTGTATTTGTGAAGATTTTCTTTATGTTTGATTATGAGATCATGGCATCCGACCTGTTTACTTCACAGTACCCTGTCGATCAAAGGCTTAGGCCTATATGGTGTGCAACAGATACCATTTTGTACCTTACTATACCACTGGAGCCCTGTTCATGAAATAGTTATACCTGTTCACTGGCTAATTTCAAACCCCCATTGTATAAATGAAAGCTTTCCCTGTACCTCTAGCTCATGACAAGACAACCCTATTGCAAATATTACAGCAATTCTAATTGAGATATAAACCTGATTGCTTAAACATATCAATGGCAGTGGATAGGATATTTTCACACAAATACCTGTATGTATGACCTGTATTTAGGAACAAGACCTAAATACCATAGTCCTTTGGAAAAAGCATGATGTGCTGAGGTCTCTTTCATTATCAATGGCAGGGCTTGGCAACTCAAGCCTCAACCAATCTTATATGCTTGAGTATTGCTGTACCACTTTGACTTTCAGCCCAGGTATAAAACTGGGCAGATTTCCCATTTCATACTTTCTTCTATCTATTATATCTAGCAGTGGATAGAATTTTCCCCGTGCAAATTCTGAAGACCATGAAGAATGACCTACAGACAATCATTCTGGCGCACACATCACAGAACTTTGGTTTCTTCAAATAATGATCCTTGAATTTGTGGGGTTTGTCATTAACAGGGCGAGGTGGCTCTGGAGGAGGTTCAATGACTTCTTCTTCCTCCTCTTCTGACTCATAGATATAGTAAATAATTGGGCCCGAGTTGGGCAGCTCGCCATTTGGCTGAGTCTCTGGGCTTGGAGGCTCGGGCTCATTTTCTTTCTTCTTCTTTTTGAACATTTCCTTCAGCTTCTGAACCTGAAACACATAATTACACATTTATTAGAAAAATAATGTCATGAATAGTAATGATAGCTTTAAAAGATGTTCATACTATAGATCATATGACAAAATAAAGTTGGCGGTTAGACAGACTTATATTTGGTTGTTGACTATGGAAATTGGATGCAGGACTTTAAAGCAATTTTGGGGCATAAATTAGGGTGATACAATTAATTAGTTAGTCAACTGTATTCTTGAGTTAGATCAAATGAATGGTACATTTGGGATGATTTAATAAAGAAGTGGAGGCTGTTTAGCTAAAAAAATTAAAAACTTAATTTTGTTAGCACATGATTGGTTGATTGAGATGAACACTGCTTTGCCGAATTTACTAACATTAACTTTGCAAACACACTTTTGCATGTGAACAGCAAGGCTCCTTTAGTAAATCAACCCTATTTTGGTAATTAAAGATGTAAAATAAAATGAATCATAATAAAAAAAAAATCTGATTTAAATTTAACCCTGTGACCTACAAATCTTCATAGTTCTGTGATGTCACCATTCTTTTACACATGATATGTGGTTGGATGAAAAAAGGATATGTAACTGGTGTTTATTAGGTATCTAGTTTTCCCATAATTATATAACTTTTAAGAATTCTATTGTATCTTAGTAGGAACATGCTTTTAATTTCTAATTGTAATAATCAGTCAAACCTGACTGCTAGTGAGAGCAAAACACAACCATCATGCAACACTAATAATAAAATGTGTGTGTTTATATATATATACACATATATATACACATATATACAGTGGGTACGGAAAGTATTCAGACCCCCTTAAATTTTTCACTCTTTGTTATATTGCAGCCATTTGCTAAAATCATTTAAGTTCATTCTTCTTCCTCATGAATGTACACATAGCTCCCCATACTGACAGAAAAACACAGAATTGTTGACATTGTTGCAGATTTATTAAAAAAGAAAAACTGAAATATCACATGGTCCTAAGTATTCAGACCCTTTGCTGTGACACTCATATATTTAACTCAGGTGCTTTCCATTTCTTCTGATCATCCTTGAGATGGTTCTACACCTTCATTTGAGTCCAGCTGTGTTTGATTATACTGATTGGACTTGATTAGGAAAGCCACACACCTGTCTATATAAGACGTTCCAGATCACAATGCATGTCAGAGCAAATGAGAATCATGAGGTCAAAGGAACTGCCTGAAGAGCTCAGAGACATAATTGTGGCAAGGCACAGATCTGGCCAAGGTTACAAAAAGATTTCTGCTGCACTAAAGGTTCCTAAGAGCACAGTGGCCTCCATAATCCTCAAATGGAAGACGTTTGGGACGACCAGAACCCTTCCTAGAGCTGGCCGTCCGGCCAAACTGAGCTATCGGGGGAGAAGAGCCTTGGTGAGAGAGGTAAATAAGAACCCAAAGATCACTGTGGCTGAGCTCCAGAGATGCAGTCAGGAGATGGGAGAAAGTTGTAGAAAGTCAACCATCACTGCAGCCCTCCACCAGTCGGGGCTTTATGGCAGAGTGGCCCGACGGAAGCCTCTCCTCAGTGTAAGACACATGAAAGCCCGCATGGAGTTTGCTAAAAAACACCTGAAGGACTCCAAGATGGTGAGAAATAAGATTCTCTGGTCTGATGAGACCAAAATAGAACTTTTTGGCCTTAATTCTAAGCGGTATGTGTGGAGAAAACCAGGCACTGCTCATCACCTGTCCAATACAGTCCCAACAGTGAAGCATGGTGGTGGCAGCATCATGCTGTGGGGGTGTTTTTCAGCTGCAGGGACAGGACGACTGGTTGCAATCGAGGAAAAGATGAATGCAGCCAAGTACAAGGATATCCTGGACAAAAACCTTCTCCAGAGTGCTCTGGACCTCAGACTGGGCCGAAGGTTTACCTTCCAACAAGACAATGACCCTAAGCACACAGCTAAAATAACAAAGGAGTGGCTTCACAACAACTCCGTGACTGTTCTTGAATGGCCCAGCCAGAGCCCTGACTTAAACCCAATTAAGCATCTCTGGAGAGACCTAAAAATGGCTGTCCACCAACGTTTTCCATCCAACCCAACAGAACTGGAGAGGATCTGCAAGGAGGAATGGCAGAGGATCCCCAAATCCAGGTGTAAAAAATGGATTTTTGTAAAATCTTACCGTAAAATCCTTTTCTCTTAGCTCATTGACAGACGTAGTCCTCGGTGATACAGCACCTTCGGGTTATGTTGCCTCCACAGGAGCAGGACTAGACAGGAAATAAAAATGCTCTGGCCACACCCCAGGGGCAGTCCCCGAGGGTATATCCTCTCTCTCTCCGCCACAGCAAATCAGTTATGTCACAAAAGCAGTGCTTAGAGAATTTAACCCAACCCAACTCAAAAACAGAGGGGCGGGACTACGTCTGTCAATGAGCTAAGAGAAAAGGATTTTACGGTAAGATTTTACAAAAATCCATTTTTCTCTATCGCTCATTGACAGACGTAGTCCTCGGTGATACAGCACCTTCGGGAAGTCCCAGAGCAGTATCACAAATGAGGGGTGGGAAAATGGAAATCAAATCCCAATCTAGAAGGCCCAACCGGTGCCAACTGGAAGTTTACAATGCTCATCCTTAATGATGAGACTCAACAAAAATAAATTTTTCAAACAGAAAAAACCCTCGAGGTAGACCACCGGTCTCCTCAAATTGCGGCCTGCAAAACCTTGCGGCCAAATGAGGCATCCGCCGATGCCATCACATCAATTTTATAGAATTTTGTAAAGGTATGTACCGACGACCAGGTGGCCGCCTTACATACCTGGACCACTGACGCCTGATGGCGAAAGGCCCAGGAAGTACTGAGCGCTCGAGTGGAGTGCGCCCTAACAGGGAACGGAGGATTCTGACCCTTAATAGAATAAGCCTGTACCACCGTCTGTCTAATCCATCTGGCAATGGTCGTGGCAGATGCAGGCAACCCCTTTCTGGGGCCATCCGTGATCACAAAAAGTGAATCCGTCTTACGGAATGATTCCGTAGCTTTCAGGTATACCCTGATTGCCCGAACCACATCCAAGGAATGCAACGCATGTTCCCGATGATGATTGGGCTGAGGACACAAGGAAGGTAGTACAATATCTTCATTCAGATGAAAATCTGAAACCACCTTAGGAAGAAAGGATGGCTTAGGATGAAGTACTACCTTATCCCTATGAATCACTAGGTATGGGGACTGGCATGATAATGCAGCCAGTTCTGACACCCTGCGAGCAGAAGTGATAGCCACCAAGAAGGCCACCTTCTGGGATAAAGTAAGCAAGGGAATCTCCCTGATGTTTTCAAAGGGAGGTTTCTGTAGAACCGACAAAACTAAATTAAGATCCCAGGGCGGTAAGGGCACGCGGACTGGTGGAGCCAGGTGCCGCACCCCCTGGATGAAATTCCGCACCAAGGACTTGGTAGCTAAAGGTTTCTGAAAGAAGATTGCTAATGCTGAAACTTGACCCTTGATGGTGCTCAAGGCTAGTTTCTGCTCAACCCCTTTTTGCAAAAAAGCCAATATTCGAGTCACCGAATAGGTACGTGGAGGAAATCCTAAAGATTCGCACCACGCAATATAAGTCTTCCATGTGTGATAATAGACCTTGCTGGAAGTCGCTTTCCTTGCTTTAATAAGGGTAGGAATGACTGAAGCTGACAACCCTCTGTCCTTCAGTACTTGGGTCTCAATGGCCAGGCCATTAAACCCAGCGACTGTAAAGCACAATGGTAAATTGGTCCTTGAGACCACAGACATTCCCTGAGACGAAGTTCCCACGGAACGTCTGCGACTAGCATGTCCAAGTCGGCCAGGCCGGCTTGACGAGGCCAGCCTAGAATTTCTAGGACCACTGGCGCTGACTGGATCTGAACCAGGCGTCCCTAGAGCTATCTGGCC
Organism: Pelophylax lessonae; assembly: GCF_965119305.1. NCBI lineage: Eukaryota > Metazoa > Chordata > Amphibia > Anura > Ranidae > Pelophylax > Pelophylax lessonae. Next base: position 573,885,997 of record NC_138769.1, read on the forward strand.
CCGACCATCCGAGAAAATCTGGTCGTTTTCTGTTCCCACACATTTATCAGATACCTGATTCCTATCAGGAAGGGTGATCTTTTCTGGTTGAACCTCAGGGACCGAAGTCACCCGGCTAGAGGCTTCTTGGTCTGTCTGGTCAACCAGATCCGATTCCTGTGGAGAATAGAGACTAATCTTAGGAAAAGGTAAAGTAAAAGATCTATTCAGGGAACGGTGACTACCGCTCCCTGTAGTACTTAAATGTTGGAAGGGAAGAATCGCACCGGTAGTAGTAGTCGATGCTCGATCTAATATCCTGAATACCGGTGAAAACGTCCCCCCACCCTCAACCCGGGTGGGGGCGCACCTTCAGGCTGTGTAATCCTTTGCTTCGGGTTTGGCTGAGTCGGTCCTCTGTTTGTCCGACCAGCCTTTCTTGAACCCTCCTGGAGGAGTCTTGCCTTTCCCGCTTGTTCCAGCCGGGCGTACGTACCCTTTATGGGCGGTAAAGAAAGGTCCTCGCTTGTTGCGAGGTCCCTTAGCTTTAGCAGCCTGTGGCAAAAAAGTGCTCTTGCCCCCAGTGGCATCCTTAATAATTTCATCTAGGGTGGCCCCAAATAGACGATTCCCCTGAAAGGGGAGATTCGTCAAGGTCTTTTTGGAACCTAGGTCAGCTGACCAGCATTTTAACCACAGCACACGTCTGAGGATTACCGCTGACATAGATGCATGCCCTAATAGGGGAGTAGTGTCCAAGGCTGCGTCCCAGATAAACTGTAGCCCTTGTATAATCTGTTCCATCAAATCAGATGTTTCCTGGGGAATATCTTTTCCCCTAAGGTCTTGGCGTACCAATCTCGCCCATTCCGTAAGTGTCTGGGAAACTAGACCAATAACAATTACTGGTCTAAATGCTGACCCTATCAGAGAGAAGATAGTGCGGGACTCTGCTTCCATCTTCCGATCCACCGGATCCTTAAAGGACGAAGTGTCCTCCACTGGGATAACCGTGGCTTTATTCAGCCTGGAAATAGGTGGATCCACTACTGGTGGTACCGTCCATTTCTTAATGAAGGATTCCTCAAATGGATAGCGTCTAGCAATACGCTTGGAAATCGTAAAAGGTACGCTTAGAATGCTCCCATTCTCCTTTAATTTTATTACCAAAACACTTGGGTACAGGAAAAACCTTCACCGTTTTGATGGGCTTGTTAGTACCAAAGGGAATCTCTGTTTCAGTTGCCTCTGCCGGTAAAACCTCAAGTCTTAAGGTTTCCCGCACTGCCACAACTAGTGCGTCCACCAATGCTTCTTCCTGAATTATAGCGGGAGAAGGAACGTCCTTCCTCACTGTCTGAGGGAGCTTTACCTGAGGTAACAGCCCTTGCAGAGGGACCTGCAGCTGCAGTGACCATCTCTGAATCTGAGTCAGAGGTGTCAGATAATATAGGGGTAGGCGGGGGTCGCTTCCTTGACCCCCGTCCCTGACAGGCTGCCTCCACCCGAGCCACCAAAGACTCCAAAACTGCTGTAAATGCATCCATACTCTGTGCACCGGCGGGTCCCGTGGCCCCCTCGAGGGAAACAGGTGGGGGAATTTGTGTGGCAGGGTCCATGATTATTCCAGTAACTTCCCGGATAATACAATTCAATTAAATAAAAAACTTTTTTTTTTTTTTTTTTTTTTTTTTTTTTCAGACCCCCAGCGCCACAAAAGCCCCTTAGTGTTACCTGCTAGGGATCCCTATCGATCGAGAGAGAGATAGACCCCCAGGCTCACCACTTGATGCTCAGAGTTTAACTGCAACAGGTTACAGCGCTGTCTTCACAAACAGGAAGTCTTTTGGCTGGCTGCCCAGGAAGAAAGGAGGCGGCTCCGCCCCTCTGCATGCCTTCCGGCGCCTCCCCTAGCTCCACGAGGTGTTTGGATCACCTCAAACATGGCCGCCCCCATGCTGGAGACACGAGGCTACGCCAAAATGGCGGCTCATGCGATCCAGCAAAAAAAATGGCGGCGGCCTGTACCGAATAGCGGCGTGCTGCAGAGCACACAACACCTTCTCTGCATGGGGATTTGGCGTGGTTGGCGGTACCGGCCCTGGCGACCGCATGGCCGTTCGGAAGGCCTGCTATAGCTGGAGATTTGACTGGGAAGGCAGTCTACATGTCCGTGGCTTCTGACTGGTAGGTACTTTATTATTATCATAGTAAGATTCCCAGACTGCCACTGATTACAATCTTTTTAACATGTATACAATTAGATTGTTAGCTCCCAAACCAAGCCTCCTGGCTTTTTGCACATAAAATCACACTCAAAGTAGGGGGATCTGTGCCATGTTATAGGATAGAGGGGGACTCTATCTTACCATACAGAGAGGGGCCCGCGTTCACCACAAGACCCGTCAGCAGAAAAGGGGGAACATACTACTCACCATACCGGAACCAGGCGGGCACCAACTCCTGACAGTACCCCTCTCCACTGGGGCGGGAGGGCTGTCGACCAATACGGACGCCGTGACTCATGGTCCTTGGCGTTTCAGCGAGACGTTTAACTCGCGGGGTCAGTCCCCCAGTGGGACTATGTCGCGGCCGACCCAGCGCGGAGCTATGGCCTGCACGCGCTCGTAGGCTGAACTGGGGTGACCACCGGATCTCAACATCCAGCCCGTCGCCCAGTTCAGCTTTCTTGCTTGAAGATCTCACAGGAACACTGGAGAAAAAAGCTGTCTAAAAAATCTTTTTAAGAAAAAAATCTTGCCAGGACCGAAGATCCCAGCAAGGTATCTAGGTCCTTACTCCTGACTAGACAGAAAAAAACTGATTTGCTGTGGCGGAGAGAGAGAGGATATACCCTCGGGGACTGCCCCTGGGGTGTGGCCAGAGCATTTTTATTTCCTGTCTAGTCCTGCTCCTGTGGAGGCAACATAACCCGAAGGTGCTGTATCACCGAGGACTACGTCTGTCAATGAGCGATAGAGAAAGACTTGTTGCATCTTTCCCAAAAAGACTCCTGGCTGTATTAGATCAAAAGGGGGCTTCTACTAAATACTGAGCAAAGGGTATACATACTTAGGACCATGTGATATTTCAGTTTTTCTTTTTTAATAAATCTGCAACAATGTCAACAATTCTGTGTTTTTCTGTCAGTATGGGGTGCTATGTTTACATTTATGAGGAAGAAGAATGAACCTAAATGATTTTAGCAAATGGCTGCAATATAACAAAGAGTGAAAAATTTAAGGGGGTCTGAATACTTTCCGTACCCACTGTATATATACAGTATCTCACAAAAGTGAGTAAACCCCTCACATTTTTGGAAATATTTTATTATACAGTCAGGTCCATAAATATTGGGACATTGACACAATTCTAGAAATTCTTGAAATGAAACAAACAAGATATGCTTTACCTGCAGGCCTTCTGCTTTAATTTGAGAGTATTTGCATCCAAATCAGGTGAATGGTGTAGGAATTACAACAGTTTGTATATGTGCCTCCTACTTTTTAAGGGACCAAAAGTAATGGGACAATTGGCTGCTCAGCTGTTCCATGGCCAGGTGTGTGATATTCCCTCATTATCCCATTTACAAGGATCAGATAAAAGGTCCAGATTAATTTCAAGTGTGCTATTTGCATTTGGAATCTGTTGCTGTCATTTCTCAATATGAGATCCTAAGAGCTGTCACTATCAGTGAAGCAAGCCATCATTAGGCTGAAAAAACAAAACAAACCCACCAGAGAGATGGCTAAAACATTAGGTGTGGCCAAGTCAACTGTTTGGAACATCTTTAAAAAGAAAGAACGCACCGGTGAGCTCAGCAACACCAAAGACCACGGAAAATAACTGTGGTGAATTCTTTCCTTGGTGAAGAAAGCACCCTTCACAACAGTTGGCCAGATCAAAAACACTCTCCAGGAGGTTGGCGTATGTGTGTCAAAGTCAACAATCAAGAGAAGACTTCACCAGAGTGAATACAGAGGGTTCACCACAAGATGTAAACCATTGGTGAGCCTCAAAAACAGGAAGGCCAGATTAGAGTTTGCCAAACATCTAAAAAAGCCTTCACAGTTCAGGAACAACACCCTATGGACAGATGAGACCAAGATCAACTTGTACCAGAGTGATGGGAAGAGAAGAGTATGGTGAAGGAAAGGAACTGCTCATGATCCAAAGCATACCACCTCATCAGTGAAGCATGGGTGGGCATGTATGGCTGCCAATGGAACTGCTTCTCTTGTTTTTATTGATGATGTGACTGCTGACAAAAGCAGCAGGATGAATTCTGAAGTGTTTCGGGCAATATTATCTGCTCATATTCAGCCAAATGCTTAAGAACTCATTGGACGGCACTTCACAGTGCAGATGGACAATGACCCGAAGCATACTGCGAAAGCAACCGATGAGTTTTTTTAAGGGAAAGAAGTGGAATGTTATGCAATAGCCAAGTCAATCACCTGACCTGAATCCGATTGAGCATACATTTCACTTGCTGAAGACAAAACTGAAGGGAAAATGCCCCAAGATCAAGCAGGAACTGAAGACAGTTGCAGTAGAGGCCTGACAGTTGCAGTAGAGGCCTGGCAGAGCATCACCAGGGATGAAACCCAGCGTCTGGTGATGTCTATACGTTCCAGACTTCAGGCTGCAATTGACTGCAAAGGATTTGCAACCAAGTATTAAAAAGTGAAAGTTTGATTTATGATTGGTAATCTGTCCCATTACTTTTGGTCCCTCAAAAAGTGGGAGGCACATATACAAACGGTTGTAATTCCTACACCGTTCACCTGATTTGGAAGTACATACCCTCAAATTAAAGCTGGAAGTCTGCAGTTAAAGCACATCGTGTTTGTTTCATTTCAAATCCATTGTGGTGGTGCATAGAGCCAAAAAGATTAGAATTGTGTAGATGTCCCAATATTTATGGACCTGACTGTATCTTTTCATGTGACAACACTGCAGAAATTACACTTTGCTAAAATGTATTGTGAGTGTACAGCTTGTATAACAGTGTAAATTTGCTGTCCCCTGAATAACTCAACACACAGCCATTAATGTCTAAACCGCAGGCAACAAAAGTGAGTACACCCCCTAAGTGAAAATGTCCAAGTTGGGCCCAATTAGCCATTTTCCTTCCCCGGTGTCATGTGATTCCTTAGTGTTACAAGGTCTCAGCTGTGAATAGGGAGCAGGTATGTCAAATTTGGTGTTATCGCTCTCACTCTCTCATACTGGTCACTGGAAGCTCAACACGGCACTTCATGGCAAATAATTCTCTGAGGATCTGAAAAAAAGAATTGTTGATCTATATAAAGATGGCTTAGGCTATAAGAAGATTGCAAAGACCCTGAAACTGAGCTGCAGCACAGTGGCCAAGACCAAGCAGCGGTTTAACAGGACAGGTTCCACTCAGAACATGCCTCGCCATGGTTGACCACAGGAGTTGATTGCACATGCTCAGCATCATATCCAGAGGTTGTCTTTGGGAAATAGACGTATGAGTGCTGCCAGCATTGCTGCAGAGGTTGAAGGGGTGGGGGGTCAGCTAGACAGTATTCATACCATACGCCACACACTGCATCAAATTGGTCTGCATGGCTGTCATCCCAGAAGAAAGCCTCTTCTAAAGATGATGCACAAGAAAGCCGCAAACAGTTTGCTGAAGACAAGCAGACTAAGGACTTGGATTACTGAACCATGTCCTGTGTTCTGATGAGACCTTATTTGGTTCAATGGTGTCAAGCGTTTGTGGCAGCAACCAGGTGAGGAGTACAAAGACAAGTGTGTCTTGCCTACAGTCAAGCATAGTGGCGGGAGTGTCATGGTCTGGGGTTGCACGAGTGCTGCCGGCACCGGGGAGCTAAGTTTCATTGAGGGAACCATGAATGCCAACATGTACTGTGACATGAAGCAGAGCATGATTCCCTCCCTTCAGGAATGGGCTGCAGGGCAGTATTCCAACATAACGACCCCAAACACACCTCCATGACGACCACTGCCTTGCTAAAGAAGTTGAGGATAAGGGTGGCCACACAAAATATAGAAGCTAAAGGCCCGATTTGGACATTTCCACTTAGGGGTGTACTCACTTTTATTGCCAACAGTTTAGACATTAATGGCTGTGTGCTGAGTTATTTCGAGGGGACAGCAAATTAACACTGTTATACACTGTATACTCACTACTTTACATTGTAACAAAGTGTCATTTCTTCAGTGTTGTCACATGAAAAGATATAATAAAATATTTACAAAAATGTGAGGGGTGTACTCACTTTTGTGAGATACTGTGTGTGTGTGTATATATATATATATATATATATATATATATATATATATATATATATATATATATATATATATATATATACACACACCACACACTATGTACATAATTTAGGCACTCTATATAGATAAAGAACTAGGACTTCAACACACTTTGATTATATAATGTACGTTCAGCTGTTTTTAATGCATGCCCATCAACATGTAAATCTTAAAAAAAAATTCACAGACTATAGTTTCCCCTGAAAATAACCATTCCATCAAGTGAGAAATTGGTTGTTGGTTTTATCATGGAGAAATGTGTAGGTAAGCGTACCTTACACATACAGAATGCCAACTTTTACAATTGCCCACAGAAACGAAATTAAAATACTTTTGAACATTTAGTATAGATTTTAAAAAATATCAAGCCAGAAACTATTTTTTATTCTCCCCAGCCCTTCAAAATCATATTTGCTGCAAAATGAAGAAGGTTTTATTAATACTTTTGATGCATTGTTTTTTTTAACAAGTATGGCCACAGTGACAAATATCAGATATGAAAATTACTAAATATCAGTTTGATTAATAACAAAATTGGCTTAGTTCAGCAATAGATATTACAAAGAAAAGATATAGCCATAGGAATAAACTTAGCAGTGAGTTTTGTTAATGCATTTATGGTAGATGGTGTATATTTAGAGCATCATATAAATAACAACATGCTCTCATAAGTGACAACACAATTGATGTTAAATTGGGTTTCTTTAACTATTTTTTTGTACATTTTTTATTTTCTTCTGGGAAGATATTAAATTGTTTCAATTCATTTCATTTCAATTAATGTAATAAATATCCACTGCAAACTTTTGTTTTAAGGATTTGAAAATAAAGTCCAGCACATTTTCAGGAGTAAGGATAATATAACTTGTTCCCAATACCTAATTATATTGACAGGCGGGTTGATAGTAATCCATATGGTCAATTAAAAAGCATAAAAACACATTGTACAAGATACCAGGACTGTGGAATGCAGACAAATATTTACTTGGCTAGGCAGCTGATCACAGACACTGACAGATGCTATGAAAGGCATAGAAGTGTAATATGGAAAATTGTCTAGAAATACCAGCTTTAACTGTAAAAAATGGTTCAAGCTTAAGAATAGTTTTAATGCAATAGATCCTGGAAATAGTAATTAAAAGGTTACATAATAATTATCTTGGCACTTCATAGAAAACGAATTAAGATTATATATTATTTTGGAGATGACTTTTGAGATTCGGTAGTGCTTAAATGCTTAAAAGTAAATGTTCCCCCAGTTTGAACCAATCTACAGAAAAACTAGAAACAGCACTAGCCTAGCAGAAGATGGCAAAAGATACAGAAATAAATACATATCCCTTAACCAAACCTTGTGCATGCAATTGAAGACTGGATGACTGTCTGATGTTACTGCTTCAAATGAGTCACCATGTATCAAAGTACATTGTAATGGGTACATCCAACATGCAATCCTGTCACTGACGAATTGTCGCTAACAGGATTACTCACTAGCCATTCCAGCAAGATGTTGCTCTCAAGTTATCCAGGGAGATTTGGCACCATTCTGGGCCAGCATAGCAGTTATTCATTGGAGGAATATGGAAGCCTCTTTCTGGTGATTATTCTGCTTGCAATGTGTCACCAGTATAATGGCTCATGTGACCTAAACTTAAGTATTTCGTCTGGATAGAAGATTTCTATCAGTTCCACATTCTTAAAAAAAAGTTAGGTGCCTGGGTACTCTAGCTTAAACTGTGTTTTGTTGAGTGGGGCGAGAGAATCTCTAATTTCCATTGATGTCCCCATAGAAAGATTCCTCCTAATTTATTTTTCCGGCCCCACAGGGAAGTAGTAATTCCCCTATAGCAGTGACGGCGAACCTTGGCACCCCAGATGTTTTGGAACTACATTTCCCATGATGCTTAACTACAATGCAGAGTGCATTAGCATCATGGGAAATGTAGTTCAAAAACATCTGGGGTGCCAAGGTTTGCCATCACTGCCCTATAGGAACATAAAGGTTCTAACCCTTCACTACTCTATCTGAAAAATCATTTGACTGGCATTCCGATAAAATGTGGTTGTGCCATTGTTGAAAAAAGGATCTTTTAGTGATTTGTGGTTATCAAAATATGACTAACACCTGCAGTTTTTGTCAGAAAAAAACAGCTTTTATAGGAGAACATTTTAGAACACAAACATATGAACTGCAAATGATGATTTCATTTGTGCAAGCCCCAGAGCGGTAAAACATATTCTGGCTTGTAAGGATGTGGAACTTTCTTCCACAGTTGGTGGTGTTTGCAGAGAGTTTAGATATATTCAAAAAAACATTTTAGATGTGTTTCTTAGTGAACACAATGCACAGGGATATGAAAAATAGTTGTTACAAACAGACACACTCAAGCTGAACTGGATGGACTGATGTCTTTATTCAACCTTACAAACTACCGTGGGTATAGAACAGAATCACCCTCCTTTAAAATAATCACATTTTGTTGCTTTGTATTCTGAAATGAAGACAGATACGTTCACTTGAAAAAAGGATCACCCCCTTGTGTCAGTATTTTGTTGAACCCCATTTTGCTTTAGTCAATTGGGATATGTCTCTACTAACTTTGCACAGCTAGACTTTGCAGAACTGCTCAAGTTCAGTTAAATTTGATGGTGACTGTTTGTGAATCGCAGTCTTCAAGTCATTCCACAGATTTTCAATGGGGTTTAGGTCTGGGTTGTGACTAGGTCAGGCAAGGACATTTTTCTCCTTCAACCACTGTGTGGTCATTTTTGCTGTGTGCTTTGGGTCATCCTCATGTTGAAAGTTAAACCTTCTTCTCATTGACAACTTTCTGGCAGAGGGCAGTAGATTTTCCACAAGAATTTGATGATATTTTGCCCCATCCATTTTTCCTTCTATCCTGATAAGTGCTCCAATCCCTGCTGCAGAGAAACACCCCCATAACAAGATATTACCACCTCCATGCATTACTGTAGAAATCATGTTATTTGGATGGTGAGCTGTATTGGATTTCCGCCAGACATATCGTTTGTTATTGAGGCCAAATAATTCCATTTTAGTTTCATGTGACCATAACGTCTTTTTCCATGTGGCCTCAGAATCTTCAAGGTGCATTTTGGCAAAACTCAGTCATGACTGCATGTGGACCTTCTTGGGGAGTGCCATTTTTCTTGCAACCCGCCCATACAAGCCACATTTGTGGAGCATTTGTGATATTGTTGTCACATGCACACAAAGACCACTCTTTGTCCAAAATTCCTGCAACTGCTTCAGAGTTGCTGTAGGCCTGTTGGTAGCCTCTCTGACCAGTTTCCTACTGGCTCTTTCATCCAAGTTCGAGCGACGTCCTAAACCAGGGAAGGTCTGTGTTGTACCAAATACCTTCCACTACTTAAAAATAGATTTCACTGTGCTTCTAGACATTGAGAAAGCCTTTGCATTTATTTTGTATCCGTCTCCTGATTTGTCAACATCCACAACTCTATCCCCTAGATCTTTTGACAGTGCCTTGCTACTAGACTTGTGTACGGCGGAAAAAATATAATTTAGTTTAGTTTCCTTTTCATTCCTAAAATACATAATTTTGTTCTGTTATATTCATTGTTACGTTAATTCGTTTTTGGATTATTTGTTATTTCTGTAGAGTATAGGTATTCATTATGATAATGAATTGATTCGTTTTGTTTTTTGTTTTTTTTTGTTTTTTAAGGAATAATGAAAATGGGATTTTAATGGTGCCACAACACATTTATTATGATAAAACATTTTGTGACAGGAGTCACGTTGGGCATGGGGGTTGTGGACCCCAAATTCCTTTAAAGAGGTTGGGAGGCACTATGTCCAGCCTTGTGTGGCTTTCTTATGTTTAAGTCACCCTGCATCTGTTATGGATGCAGGGTGACCAGGAGGGTGGTGAACACTGAAAATATGGTTTGGACTACTACAAATAAGACAGTCATATTCAGGAATAATGTCTCCCTTGTAATATGAAGATTTTTGTTCCCATTTGCCATGAGGTCTCTGAACAGGAAGTCAACTCCTAATATGGTCATTACAGGAAGTTCTGAGGAGACGGACTGTCTGAGGTGGCTCTCCATTCACCTATTGTCAGGTGTGCTAATGACCTCACCTGTTGTCTGCTAAGGGATGTATTGACACTCAGAGTAATGTGTATTAAGGGCTCGTTAGGGAACCATTGTTCTGTATCTGACCAATCCCTGTTGACTCATTTTCAAGTCCTCATTTGCATGGCAGTCCTTCTGGTCAAGCTATCTGACCAATCACTGCTGACTCATTTTCAAGCCCTCATTTGCATGGCTGGAGAGGACCTTATTGGGAACTGCAGGTACTGTGCAATTGACCAATGGGAAAGCGGTTGTTGGGGGACGGATGTTCCAAATTCTGTATAAAAGTGTGCTGTGTTCTTCCAATAAATGTTGTTCCTAATTTACCCTCAACTCGGAGCTTTGTCTCGTTTTTGGAGGGAGATTTATTATACAGAAAGCCGTTCGATTGTTTGGGGCCCTCTTTGGATGATTATTCGTATGCTGGTGTGCTACAGGGGTAATTCGTACATGCTGCAAAGGTGGTACATCCACTAAACGGCGGTTTCATTCCTTTTTACGCTGAGGTTCGTTACAATTGGTGGCAAGTGGCGGGATCGTTCTCACAGCCAGAAGGACAGCTACAGGAGGCACCATTCCGTGGATTTACAAGTTGGGGGCAACGCATGTCTCAGTACAGCGACCCTTAAAGCAACAGGATGGAACCAGCAGTGGAGTACAGATACTCTCTGAGAGAATATGACCGTATGGTGTGGTTACGGCTGAACTTCTTCGGACCCAATCCACTGGAGAGATCCAAGCGGTTCGTGAAGAACTTAGTGTTCGGGACTCTGCTAGACAGGGCAGAGAGAGAGGGCCAGCTGGCACGTTGGGAGGAACTCCAGCGTCAGGTACAGTTAAGGGAAGAGGAGAACCCAGTCTCCATTCCCCAGCGGCAGCCTGATTTATTGGGAATTGGGAGCCCAATCTCCATTCTCCAGCGGCAGGCTGAGTTACAGGGGGCAGAGACAGTCAGTCCTGTCGCCCAGCAGCAGATTGATTTGTTGGGAATTGGGAGCTCAGTCTCCATCCCACAGCAGCAGAGTGTCCTGCAGAGAACAGAGAGCCCAGTCTCCTTTCCCCAGCAACAGGACACTGTATTGGGAGCAGAGACAGTCGATCTCCCTCCCCAGGGGCTGGAAGTATATTTGGGAGAGGAGCTTGTTACCCCCTCTCCCCATTGGCAGAGTGATATCCAGGGAATTGGGAGCGCAGTCTCCATCCCTCAGCGGCAGATTGAGTTACAGGGGGAAGACACAGTTGGTCCTGTCCCCCAGCGGCAGATTGAGCTATTGGGAATTGGGAGCCCAGTCTCCATCCCACAGCAGCAGCTTAATGTACCAGGGGGAGACAGTAAGCCCCCCCAACAGTGCAGATGGGACCGTGGTCTCTGCACTCACAGCAAAGGGGGTAGGGACAGTCGGTCCTGACCCCCTGCAACAGGGCTGTTTAGCCAAAGGGTAGACAGTCGGTCTTCCCCCACAGCAGCATGGTGGGTTATCTAAAGGGGAGACAGTCGGTCTCCCCCTCCAACAACCAGGCTCCAACCAGGCTACTTCCGTGGTAGCGCTTGCAACAGGGCAGAGTACCGCTGGTCTCTGCCCACTCAGCAACCCACCAAGGCATTCTACCAGTCCCCCACACAGCCAAGGTGAGGCACCTGGACATGGACAAATTTCTCTTCTACCCAGGTGTAGTAACCAGTTATTTTGGGTGGGCTGTACTGCTGTTTCTGTTTTGTGGGTGGGCTGCTGGACTAACAAGGGCACTGACCGGCAGAAGGTCAGGTACCCTGTTAGTCTGTTTGGAAAAGGGGAGAAATGTGACAGGAGTCACGTTGGGCATGGGGGTTGTGGACCCCAAATTCCTTTAAAGAGGTTGGGAGGCACTATGTCCAGCCTTGTGTGGCTTTCTTATGTTTAAGTCACCCTGCATCTGTTATGGATGCAGGGTGACCAGGAGGGTGGTGAACACTGAAAATATGGTTTGGACTACTACAAATGGGACAGTCATATTCAGGAATAATGTCTCCCTTGTAATATGAAGATTTTTGTTCCCATTTGCCATGAGGTCTCTGAACAGGAAGTCAACTCCTAATATGGTCATTACAGGAAGTTCTGAGGAGACGGACTGTCTGAGGTGGCTCTCCATTCACCTATTGTCAGGTGTGCTAATGACCTCACCTGTTGTCTGCTAAGGGATGTATTGACACTCAGAGTAATGTGTATTGAGGGCTTGTTAGGGAACCATTGTTCTGTATCTGACCAATCCCTGTTGACTCATTTTCACGTCCTCATTTGCATGGCAGTCCTTCTGGTCAAGCTATCTGACCAATCACTGCTGACTCATTTTCAAGCCCTCATTTGCATGGCTGGAGAGGACCTTATTGGGAACTGCAGGTACTGTGCAATTGACCAATGGGAAAGCGGTTGTTGGGGGAAGGATGTTCCAAATTCTGTATAAAAGTGTGCTGTGTTCTTCCAATAAATGTTGTTCCTGTTTTACCCTCAACTCGGAACTTTGTCTCATTTTTGGAGGGAGATTTATTATACAGAAAGCCGTTCGATTGTTTGGGGCCCTCTTTGGATGATTATTCGTATGCTGGTGTGCTACAGGGGTAATTCATACATGCTGCAAAGGTGGTAAATCCACTAAACGGCGGTTTCATTCCTTTTTACGCTGCATTTTTATTTGGATTGGATCAAAATTTAAAAAGATAAGGGGCATACAGTTATTCTCAATAGGACATTTCATAAAATAGTTTTTTCCTACACAAACATTCATACATATAGATACTGTCAATCACAATGCTTGTTGTTCGACATGTTTCGCTTTCCTGCTTCTTCGGGAAAATTAAAAAATTAGGGAGACATGGTTCCTTAATATGATGGAAAAAAAGTATCTTCATTGTAGGCCCTACAATTGCATTGCATTGCATTATATACACAATGACAATTGTGGGACAATTGACAAAGAGACGAGATTTCCAGATCATGCCATTTGGTAGCGTGATCTGGTGAGCATGAAGAGTGTACATTAAATAATTGCACCTGCCACAAGGAGCAGTGATTAATTTGGTAGTTTTCCACGGTGCCTTCCCCACATGGTGACTATGTACTAACTGGACCTTTAACAATTGGGGTCTTTGAAAAGGTAATTTCTGGATAGGAATTTATGTATTTTGACACTACCTCATATGTGAGTAGATGCCAGTATCTCTCCATTATGTCTCTATCTTCTTTATGTTGTCCCGAGTAACTGGAGATTAGCCTAGTGGTTGAGGTGGTGGATTAATGTTTTTTAGCTTTAGGAATGAGTCTATCTCTGTCCTGAGTTCTGACACGGTCGTAGCCCTTTTTAAGGCAAGATCTACTGAAGCCCCGATTTAGAAGGTGATACTGGAGGGCCTTAGATTCTTTCAAAACCTTCATGTTTTGTACCGTTCCTTTTGATTTGTAAATATTGACTATATGGAATACTGTTAATTAATGGAGTCGGGTGTGAACTAGCCACATGTAATATGGTATTTCCAGAAGACAGCTTTCTAAACAAAGTAAAGCCAAGGCTGTTATCCTCATTAACAAAAATCCGAACATCTAAAAATTCAATAGATTGTCAATGACATTTTATGGTGAACTTGAGATTGAAATTATTATGTTCAAGTAAGTATGTTCAAAAAGAAATTCAAATCATCTCGAGTGCCGATCCAAACCAGAAGTATGTCATCTATGAACCTTTTCTAAATGAGCATCCAGTGTTGGTCATCTTACTTTAAAAAAGTAATTAGTTACAGTTACAAATTACTTTTCCCAAAAAGTAATTGAGTTACTGACTCAGTTACCACATTGAAAAAGTAATTAGTTACTCAGCAAAGTAACTGACTTTTTTTTAATATTCTATAATGCAATTACGTTCTATGAGATCTTTAATAGTGGTGGCGGTGTGGCACACTGTGGGGGTCTGAGTCCTGAGTCCTCCTGACTGTGAGTAACTATATTTTGTTTTGTTTTTGGTACCTGCGGCCTGGAGTGGCTGGCTGTTGGTGGTGTGGCACACGAGTGGTGGCAGTGTGGCACACTGGTGGTGGTGGCGGTGTTGAACACTGGTGGTGGTGGCGGTGTGGAACACTGGTGGTGGTGGTGGTGTGGCACGCTGCTGGTGGTGGTGTGGTGGCCGGTGGGTGGTGGCTGGTGGGGGTCTGAGACCTGAATCCTGACTGTCTGTGACTGACTGAGTTTTCTTTTTTTTGGTACCTGCTGTGCTGGGCTTGCTGGTGGTGGTGTGGCCTCTGGCCTGGCAGGCACACTGTTGCCCGGGTCCCTCTGGCTCCGTCCTCCTGCAGGCCTGCCTGTCTGTGCCTCTCTCCTCTTCTGGGCTGGCTGTGTGCGTTGGACCATTGGTGGACTGGTGGTGGTGGACTTCCTGCTGCCCAGTGCCCTGTGGTGGTGGTGGAGTCTCCTGGACTATATCGTTTTGTAAGTAACTGCCACTGGTTGTTTTATATATATTTTGCCAGTCTAGCAAAAGTAAGGTCCCCCATAGATCCCCCTTCAGTGCAGGCCAGGGCAGGTCTCCCGTAGATCCCCTTTAGTGCAGGCCAGGGCAGGTCTTCCATAGATCCCCATTAAGTGCAGGCCAGGGCAGGTCTCCCGTAGATCCCCCTTTAGAGCAGGCAGGTCCCCATAGATCCCGCTGTAATGCAGGTAGGTGCCCCATAGATCCCACTTTAGAGCAGGCCTGACCAGGGTGAGGGTCCCCCATATTTATGCATCCCCCTTTAGAGCAGGCAAGGGAGGCACGTCCCCCATAGATCCCCTTTTAGAACAGACAAGGGCAGGCAGGTCAACCATCCCCCATAGATCCCCCTTTAGTGCAGGCAGGTCCCCCATAGGAGTCCCTTGCCTGCTCTAAAGGGGGATGTATAAATATGGGGGACCCTCACCCTGGCCTGCTCTAAAGGGGGATCTAGGGGGGACCTGGGATGGCTGACCTGCCTGCCATTGCCTGCTCTAAAGCGGTATTTATAAATATGGGGGACCCTCACCCTGGCCTAGGCCTGCTCTAAAGGGGGATCTAGGGGGGACCTGGGATGGCTGACCTGCCTGCCATTGCCTGCTCTAAAGGGGTATTTATAAATTTAGGGGACCCTCACCCTGGCCTAGGCCTGCTCTAAAAGGGGGATCTAGGGGGGACCTGGGATGGCTGACCTGCCTGCCATTGCCTGCTCTAAAGGGGTATTTATAAATATGGGGGACCCTCACCCTGGTCTAGGCCTGCTCTAAAGGGGGGATCTAGGGGGCTCTAAAGGGGTATTTATAAATATGGGGGACCCTCACCCTGGCCTAGGCCTGCTCTAAAGGGGGATGTAGGGGGTACCTGTGATGGCTGACCTGCCTGCCTTTGCCTGCTCTAAAGGGGTATTTATAAATATGGGGGACCCTCACCCTGCCCTAGGCCTGCTCTAAAGGGGAATCTAGGGGGTTCTAAAGGGGTATTTATTAGGGATGCACCGAAATTTCGGCCACCGAAATTTTCGGCCGATAATGGGTTAACATTGCCGAAAATAAATATGGCCGCCGTGAGGAAGGAGGAGGGTGCAGCGCAGGGCAGGTTTTAAAAGTCCCGCCTCTGGCCGGCCGTCCGCCTCTCAATGACGTCCCTACTACGATCTGTGCATTATGAATGGACATACCAGGCGGGGGGGGGGGGGCGCTATAGATAGAACTATGTGAATTATCCCTGTCAGCTCAGCACGTCTATGTGTGAATGAGAACAGAACTGAGCTGACACCGGGCGCGGGGCCGCTATTAGCTGTAACTATGTGAGAGCTTCACTTCCCTGACAGGCATGTATCTCCGCTGACAAGGAAGTGAAGCGCTCACATAGTTACAGCTAATAGCGGCCGCTCTGTCCGCCCCCCCCCCCCCCCTCGCCCGGTGTCAGCTCAGTTCTGTTCTCATTCACACATAGTCGTGCTGAGCTGACAGGGATGGATCACATTAGTTCTCTATAGCGGCCGCTCCTCCCCCCCTGGTGTCAGGTCAGTTCTGTTCTCATTCACACATAGACGTGCTGAGCTGACAGTGAAGGATTACATTAGTTCTATCTATAGCGGCCGCTCGCCCTGCCCGCCTGGTATGTCCATTCATAATGCACAGATCGTAGTAGGGACGTCATTGAGAGGCGGTGCCGCCGGCCAGAGGCGGGACTTTTGAATGCAGGACACCCGAGGAGGGGGACGCTGAGGCAGTGGGGGTGGGGGGGAGATGGGGGGGGGCTGAGGCAGCTTACCAATGATATTAGTATTATGCAGCATGAGGGGTTAATGTATTGTCACTGCAGGTCACTCATCTATTAGTGACCGACCAGTGGCAGGTAATTAACCCCTTTGTGCTGCATTAGTGCAACCAGTATCAGTGTTAATTTACACTGGTTGCACTAATGCAGCACAAAGGGGTTAATTACCTGCCACTGGTCGGTCACTAATAGATGAGTGACCAGCAGTGACAATACATTAACCCCTCATGCTTCATAATACAAATACCATTGGTAATTAAATTAACCTCTTGCCAACCCGTCACAGTACATATACTGTGACAGGGTGGCAGCGACAGGTGTACATCGCTGCCTGTTTTTGGTGTATGCCCCTGTTCTATCCATTTTAATTTTTTGGGGGGGAAAAAGTAATTTTCGGTTTCGGTTTCGGTTTTCGGCCAAGGGCATCCTGCATTTTCGGTTTCGGTTTCGGCCCAAAATTTTCATTTCGGTGCATCCCTAGTATTTATAAATATGGGGGACCCTCACTCTGGCCTAGGCCTTCTCTAAAGGGGGATCTAGGGGGCTCTAAATGGGTATTTATAAATATGGGGGACCCTCACCCTGGCCTAGGCCTGCTCTAAAGGGGGATCTAGGGGGGACCCCCTAGATCCCCCTTTAGAGCAGGCCTAGGCCAGGGTGAGGGTCCCCCATATTTGTAAATACCCCTTTAGAGCAGGCAACCCCCTAGATCCCCAATTAGAGCAGGCTTAGGACAGGGTGAGGGTCCCCCATATTTATAAATACCCCTTTATAGCCCCCTAGATCCCCCTTTAGAGCAGGCCTAGGACAGGGTGAGGGTCCCCCATATTTATAAATACCCCTTTGTTAGAGCAGGCAATGGCAGGCAGGTCAGCCATCCCAGGTCCCCCCTAGATCCCCCTTACAGCAGGTCAGGGTGACATTCCCCCTTAAAGCAGGCCAAGCAGGATTCCCAGGCCTCCAGTCCAGTGAGTCCACCACAACCTTACCTACCGTTACAATCCTCCTCTGTTCTTCTCCCGCGCTGGACAGTCAGTCACAGAGAGATCACTGCGCAGCCGCGCACGCAGGTCTCTCTCCAGTCTCCACCACGACTCCACTTTGTGGGCGGTGCCACTGCCGAACAGGGGGTGGGAGCGGACAACCCGAGGGAGGCCTGAGGCTCCGCCCCGAGCGATCCGATTTCAGCAGACGGGCAGAGTGAGTCACTAGTTTCGGCGCGGCGGACACTGCAAGGACCGCTCACGGACACCAGTGTCCGTGTGCAGACACCTTGCCGACCCCTGAATACAATTACATCTGATGGCGGTAGATGTAATTGCGGTAACACAGCCGAAAGTAGCGGCAGCGGCGTTACAGGGACAAAATGAGTAATCTGATAGATTACTCGTTACCCTCAAAAGTAACTGCGTTAAGTAACGCCGTTTACTTAAATGCAGTTACTACCAACACTGTGAGCATCTTATCAAGATATTCATGTAGTGCCTCATCAAGGAAAAGGCTTTGCTTCCACCCCCCAAGGTACAAGTTTGCATAAGAGAGGGCACATCTGGCCTCCATAGCTACACCCTGCACCTGGAGGTAGGGGGGAGCTTTGGAACATGGTTATACGGTTCGGCTGATGTGTCTCTTTGAGAGATGAAACCCTCCACAACCTCAACCCCTCTCTCATGAGGGATGGAGCTGTGGAGGGCCTCCACTTAAATCGCAACCAACCATGAATTCGCAGGTACACAAATGCCATCCAGCACTTTCAAAAGATCATCTGTATCTTGTACATAGGAGGGTAATTAAAGTACACGGGGACGTAGATAATCGTCAACTAATTGACTTGCCGATTACATAAGGCAACCATTGCCTGACACAATAGGCCTGCCAGGTGGCTGGTCAATGCACTTGTGAATTTTGGGTAGGGGGTATTGTGGAGTAGTCCTTGGGTTACAAGCATTGAAAAACTCCCATGTGGACTTATCAATGAGACCCTTGGTATATGCTCAACCGATAATATTCATATATTTATTCTTAATTGATTCTACAAAAGACTCTGGAACGCGTCTGTACCATTCTCTATTTTGTAGGAATTTAAGTACCATGGATTTGTATTGTGTCACATCCATTACCACAATATTGCCACCCTCATCGGATAGTTTAATCACGATATGACAATTCTGTTTTAATGAGGATAAGGTCTCAAGTTGAGCCATAGAAAGATTTGAGGTTCTAGTACTCTTCCAACTAATCTGTTCTGTTTCCTTAAACACTTGCTAAGTAAAAGCCCAAATGTTGGAGTTTCCTTCAAGAAGGGGAAAGGCCTGAGATTTGGGCTTATATACACTTGGAGGTGGGAAGTAGATTTCCCCGGAGGAGTCAGAATTCCCGGAGCTGGCACCTGAACTGTCCGGTGACATTCCGGAAGGAGAATCCTCTGCAGTATTCCCCTCCTCTAATAGCTCCATTAGATCCTGGGCTTTTAGGCAGCAAGTGGATAAGGAAAAAAGTTCAAAAGTGCATTGACCAGCCATCTGGCAGGCCTATTGTGTCAGACAATGGTTGCCTTATAGAATTGGCCTGTCAATTATTTGACAATTTTCTACATCCCCATATACTTTCCTTACCCTCCTATGGTATGCACAAGATACAATTGATCTTTTGAGAGTACTGGATGGCATTTGTATACCTGTGAATTCATTGTTGGTTGCAATTTATGTGGAGGCTCTCTACAACTCCATCCCTTGTGAGAGGGGGGTTGAGGTTGTGAAGGGTTTCATCTCTCAAAGAGACACATCGGCCAAACCAAACAACCAATTTGTCCTTCATTAGTTGCGATTTCTTTGTCCCAGAATGTTTTTGTGTTTCAAAGCTCCTACTACCTCCAGATGCAGGGTGTAGCTATGGGGACCAGATGTGCCCCCTCTTATGCGACCTTGTACCTGGGGGGTGGAAGTGAAGAGTTTTCTTTGATGAGGCACTACTTGAATATCTTGATAAGGTGCTAATTCATAAAAGGTTCATAGATGACATACTTCTGGTTTGGACCGACACTAGAGATGAATTGAATCCCTTTTTGAACATACTTGAACATAATCATTTCAATCTCAGGTTCACTATGAAGTGTCATCTACAATCCATGAATTTTTGGAGGTTCGAATTTTTGTTAATGAGGATAATAGCCTTGGCTCCACTTAGAAAGTCGTCTACTGGAAATATCATATTACATTCACACTCTACTCCATTAATTAACAGTATTCTGTATAGTCAATATTTACAAATCAAAAGAAAAACTTTACAAAACATGAAAATTTTGAAAAAGAAGGTAAGGCCCCCCAGTATCGCCTCCTGAATTGGGGCTACAGCAGATCTTGCCTCAAAAAGGCCTACAGCCATGTCAAAACTCAGGATAGGGATAGACGCTAAAAAAAATCAATCCACCACCTCAACCACTAGGCTAATCACCAGTTACTCAGAACAACATAAAAAAAGTTAGATACTGGCATCTGCTCAAGGCAAATGAGGTAGTGTCAAAATACA
Source organism: Pelophylax lessonae (assembly GCF_965119305.1). NCBI lineage: Eukaryota > Metazoa > Chordata > Amphibia > Anura > Ranidae > Pelophylax > Pelophylax lessonae. Next base: position 573,906,229 of record NC_138769.1, read on the forward strand.
TCAGTTTCTATGCAGAAACGACCTTTCATAGATTGCAATCATTAAAGGACCAGTTAGTACATAGTCACCATGTGGGGAATGAACTGTGGAAAACTACCAAATTGGGCACTGCTCCTTGTGGCAGGTGCAATTATTGTATGTACATTATATATGCTCACCAGATCGCGCTACTCAATGGCATGATCTGGAATTCACGTTTCTTTGCCAATTGTCAAATAATTGCCATTGTATATACTGTATAATGTAATGCAATTGTGGGGCCTACTATATAGGTAAGATGAAGAGACGTTTTTTCCATCGTATTAGGGACAATGTCTCTCTAGTTTCGTAAAAAGAAAATGGAAACTCCCATCAACAGACATATAGGATTGTACCATGATTTGATTTGTCCAGTGTCCCATTTTTTGCACTAGATCATGTCCCTCCGCATAAAAGGGGGGAGAGATGTTGGTAAAAAAAATTTACAGAGTGATGAGAGGTGGATTTATAAAGTGTCTGCCACTAAGTATCCTTGTTTGAATGAGGCCATGAGCTTCAAGCCATATCTATAGCAGCGACCTTTTGTAAATATTTTTGTATATCGTTTTTATATAATTTTTTCTTCATGATGTTCTCTACCATGCCATTTCATTGATAATGTATGCAATTCAGTATTTATGTAATCTTTCTCACTGACTGTCTGACCGTTTACGTGAAAGGCTTCTGTTGGAGGAACCATGAAACATTGTCCGATATCTTCTCATATTGTTTGTCATAAGGTTTCGGCTATTGGCAATCTTATCATACAGTATATATGTTCTAGTTTTTTAATTTTATTTTTCAGAGCCACCGCTGTTTGGGGGATCATTGATCATACAGGCACGCGGGTGTTTATCTTTGCAGGATAGCTGTGGCACCCCTTAGGTGCACTTTCATCCCTGTTTGAGGTGGGCACCATTGCCCATCGCGCCGTTGTTGTGGGTCCCAAGGGGTTCATGGTCGTGGTCAGGGCCTGGACCTGTTGGCTGGAGGTGCCCCCGCCCTGGCCTCCTCGACCTGTTCTTGGCTGTTCCCATTCCTGACCCACCCCAGTTGGAAAGCGCCCAACCTTCGGGGTGGATTTTCCAAGATGGCAGCAGAGGACTCGTGACATGTGTGTGTGACATGATTAGCACATGCGCAGAGACGTAAGCATGTCTGCGATCCTCCTTTGACGTCAAACACTGGTGGATAGGGGAGAGCATATAAGGCAGAACTGTTGGCTATGTCTCCATGCCTGTTGTATTGGTGAGCGATGTAGGATTTGGATTTGTTTTGCCTTGTCAAAGCTTTCTGTGAACACTTTACAAACTGTATTCCTTGTGATCTTTGTTTACCACCAGATGGGACACCTTTGATTACCGGGGTTTGCTTTGCTGATCACTTTGCTTTCACCTATTATTTTTGTAACAACTTGTTTACCTCTGGATGGATATCCCAGGGCTTTTAAATTTTGTTCTCTACATCTTGGAAGAATATCTGACAGCTGTTTAAGTTTTCTAAGGTGTGTGAAGATACATGTATATAGTTGGTATCCTTCCATTATGAGACTGATTGGGACTCATGTGTGCGTATACATTTTAAACATATATAAATATATATATATAGATATACATTTTCACATTTTTCAGGTACACTGGCCTGGTGTGCTCTCCCTAAGATCTATTGCCACCGTAGGTACTGACTCTCCTTCTTATATCAATTTTAGGACTCCTACTGTAGTAGTGTTTAATATTGTGATTGCGATATATGCATATGGTGATTGCCTCTTTACCATTTGCCTTTCTGTGTTGCGCTCAGACTTTAATTGAGAGTAATGGAAAATGTTTTTCCATAGAGGTAATAATCTAGTAGTCACTTGGTGTGTTCTGGATTTTTTTCAGTGTATACATATATACAGTGGGTACGGAAAGTATTCAGACCCCCTTAAATTTTTCACTCTTTGTTATATTGCAGCCATTTGCTAAAATCATTTAAGTTCATTCTTCTTCCTCCTCATGAATGTACACATAGCACCCCATACTGACAGAAAAACACAGAATTGTTGACATTGTTGCAGATTTATTAAAAAAGAAAAACTGAAATATCACATGGTCCTAAGTATTCAGACCCTTTGCTGTGACACTCATATATTTAACTCAGGTGCTTTCCATTTCTTCTGATCATCCTTGAGATGGTTCTACACCTTCATTTGAGTCCAGCTGTGTTTGATTATACTGATTGGACTTGATTAGGAAAGCCACACACCTGTCTATATAAGACCTTCCAGATCACAATGCATGTCAGAGCAAATGAGAATCATGAGGTCAAAGGAACTGCCTGAAGAGCTCAGAGACATAATTGTGGCAAGGCACAGATCTGGCCAAGGTTACAAAAAGATTTCTGCTGCACTTAAGGTTCCTAAGAGCACAGTGGCCTCCATAATCCTCAAATGGAAGACGTTTGGGACGACCAGAACCCTTCCTAGAGCTGGCCATCCTACCAAACTGAGCTATCGGGGGAGAAGAGCCTTGGTGAGAGAGGTAAAGAAGAACCCAAAGATCACTGTGGCTGAGCTCCAGAGATGCAGTCAGGAGATGGGAGAAAGTTGTAGAAAGTCAACCATCACTGCAGCCCTCAACCAGTCGGGGCTTTATGGCAGAGTGGCCCGACGGAAGCCTCTCCTCAGTGTAAGACACATGAAAGCCCGCATGGAGTTTGCTAAAAAAAAAACACCTGAAGGACTCCAAGATGGTGAGAAATAAGATTCTCTGGTCTGATGAGACCAAAATTGAACTTTTTGGCCTTAATTCTAAGCGGTATGTGTGGAGAAAACCAGGCACTGCTCATCACCTGTCCAATACAGTCCCAACAGTGAAGCATGGTGGTGGCAGCATCATGCTGTGGGGGTGTTTTTCAGCTGCAGGGACAGGACGACTGGTTGCAATCGAGGGAAAGATGAATGCGGCCAAGTACAGGGATATCCTGGACAAAAACCTTCTCCAGAGTGCTCTGGGCCGAAGGTTTACCTTCCAAGAAGACAATGACCCTAAGCACACAGCTAAAATAACGAAGGAGTGGCTTCACAACAACTCCGTGACTGTTCTTGAATGGCCCAGCCAGAGCCCTGACTTAAACCCAATTGAGCATCTCTAGAGAGACCTAAAAATGGCTGTCCACCAACGTTTACCATCCAACCTGACAGAGCTGGAGAGGATCTGCAAGGAGTAATGGCAGAGGATCCCCAAATCCAGGTGTGAAAGACTTGTTGCATCTTTCCCAAAAAGACTCCTGGCTGTATTAGATCAAAAGGGGGCTTCTACTAAATACTGAGCAAAGGGTCTGAATACTTAGGACCATGTGATATTTCAGTTTTTCTTTTTTAATAAATCTGCAACAATGTCAACAATTCTGTGTTTTTCTGTCAGTATGGGGTGCTATGTGTACATTCATGAGGAAGAAGAATGAACTTAAATGATTTTAGCAAATGGCTGCAATATAACAAAGAGTGAAAAATTTAAGGGGGTCTGAATACTTTCCGTACCCACTGTATATGCAAACATATATGTGTGTCTTATTATATTGAT